>NC_081405.1:194380068-194605068 GCF_030272615.1 Cryptomeria japonica | reverse complement strand
CCTAAGAAAAATTTAATCTCACCAATCATAGACATCTCAAATTCTTTCTCCATATTCTTAGAAAATTCTATGCATAACTTATCTTCACCTCCAAAAATAATGTCATCAACAAATACTTCAACAATCAGTATTTCATTATCAGTGATTTAATAATATAAATTACTATCAGCACTGCCCTTAGTAAAACCAAGCTTCAAAAGATATTTATCCAACCTTGCATACAAAGCTCTAGGTGCTTGTTTTAGTCTATATAAAGCTTTCCTTAACTTGTGAACCATATTTGTATCATCTGATAGTGAAAAACCATCAGGTTTCTCAATATAAACTTCCTCATCAAGATCCCCATTAAAAAATGCACATTAACATCCATCTGATAAACCTTGTAGTTTTTGTAAGCAGCATGGGCAAGAAATAATCTCACAACTTCAATCCTAGCTACAGGTGCAAAAGTCTCTCTGTAATCAATTCTTTCCTTCTGAGAATATCCTTTACAAACCAATCTAGACTTATTCCTTATAAATTGACCATCCTCGTTCAATTTATTCCTAAAAACCCATTTAGTTCCAATAACATTTTTATTTTTAGGCCGAGGAACCAAATTCCATGTGTTATTTTTCTCAGTCTGGTCTAATTCTTCTTCCATATCTTTCAACCAATGTTCATCTTTACATGCCTTAATTACTGATACCAGTTCAACTTGTGAAATTAAACATACCTCATTAGTTGCTAGTCTTCTTCTTGTCATCACTCCATTGTTCTTATCCCCAATGATTTGATCTTTAGAATGATGTAGTCTCACATACCTAGGAGTCTTCTGACTCTTTGTTCCTCTTCCATGTTCTTCAATTACTTTAGAGTTCTATGATGTTGCTGAAGTAACTAGTTCAACTCTCTATTTCGGTAAAGGTTCTACCAGTTCATATATAATCATTTACATTGTTGGTTCCTTCTCATAAACTCTAATTTAACATCTGTTCAGCTCATCTACTTTAACATTAGCACTCTCCACAATTCTTTGCAATCTCTTTCTATAACATCTATATGCTTTTCTTTCATTAGAATAACCAAGAAATATGCCTTCATCACATCTAAGATCAAATTTTCCAATAGTATCATCTCTCCTCATATAACATTTTCTACCAAAAATTCAAAATACTTAACTGTAGGTGTATTGCCAAACCATAATTCATAAGGTGTCTTACCAGTTTCCCCTTTGATATGTACTCTGTTGAATGTATAAACCATTGTACTCACTACTTCTCTCTAGTAGATATGAGGTAGACTAGCTTTCATCATTATTGTTCTAGCAGCATCCAAGATAGTTATGTTCTTCCTTTCCACAACTCCATTTTGTTGAGGTGTCCGCGGAGAAGAAAAATGTCTTCTTATACCATGCTTGTCACAAAAGTTATTAAACTTGGAATTCTCTAGTATGATCTGATCTCAAACATTTAATCTTCAATCATGTCTCAATTTCCACTTTAGCCTTAAATATTTTAAACTTTTCAAATGCTTCAGATTTTTCTCTCAAAAAAGTAACCCATGTCATTCTAGAATAATCATCAATGATTAGCATGAAATATCTATCACCATGAAAACCTTTAACTCTAGCAGGGCCACATAAATCAGTATGAATAAGATCAAGAACATCATTTGATTTATCTTGTATATTCCTAAAATAGGTCTTGACCTATTTACCCATTTGACATTCTTTACATACCAGATTATAGGGCTTAATAATCTTAGGTATATCCCTAACTGCCTTAGTTGAACTGATCTTCACAATGAAATCAAAATTCACATGACACAGCCCTTTATGTCATAGCCAAATCTCATCAATCTATGTAATGAAACATTTCTTCTCACCAGAGTTTAAGTGAAATATATTACGTTTTGTCTGTGTATTGGTTGCAATTTCCAAGCAAGATTTTTTAATGATTTTGTATTTTCCATACTTGAACTATAGTTGAAATTCCTTATTTACCAATTGTTCTACACTCAAAAGATTATGCTTCAAACCTTCAACATAATAAACATAATAAACATTGTCAATATTGTTCTTACCATCCAATGATATAGTTCCTTTTCCTTTGATCATACATGCCTTGTCATCTCCAAATCTAACTAGTCCACCGTCAAATTCTTGCAAAGATAGAAACTTCCCTTTTATCTCTAGTCATATGATGTGAACAACCACTGTCAATTACCCATTCATCCTTGTCTTCAATTTTAGCAACAAGTGCCTTCTCTTTAGGTACATTCTCTTCCAGTGCCGGATCATCTTCCTTGATAGCCAGGAACACCTATTCCTTCCTATTTTCAGATCCACTAGGAGAGTCTTCTGTCAGTTCATCATCTAATTCAGTTTTGCCTTCCTCATTCACTATATAGCATGATTTGTCTCTATTTTTCTTGTATTTATATTTGTTTTGATATCCATGGTTAGGCTTGAATGATCTTTTAACTCTTTCTTCAAATCTTGAATTCCTTTCAGACATCTAGATGAAAAGTGACCAATCTTATTACATTCAAAACATTTAAAAGGTGTTTTTCCTTCATACTTACTTCCTATTGGTCCTTTAGGTACTCTTCTAGCAAATAGTGCTTCAAGTTGCTCAAACTCATCATCTTCTCTCTTCATATCTTCTAACTCCTTTGCATATAAAGCTTTCCAGTCTTGCTTATAGGTTGCAGATCTAGATGCATGAAAAGTAGGTTCAGTCTTCATAGCTCCAGAAGGTCCAAATTTTTCAAGCTCAAAAGAAGATAGTTTCCCAACCAAGGTATCTCTGTTGACAAATGTATTAGTCATTGTTCTCAACTAATTAATAGTAGTAGCCTTCATTTTGTAAGTTGGTGGTAGGTCTCTCAGGACTTGAGAAACAATTTCATTTTCACTCAAAGTTCCACCACAACATTGAATTTCGATAATAATCTCATTTACCCTTTCCATGAATGCAGTAATCCTTTCACCTGCTCCCATCTTTAGGTTTTCATATCTCACCTAGTAACCATCAAGTTTAGCAATCTTCACTGTAGGTTCACCTTCATTGAGAGTCTCCAACTTATCCCATATACCCTTTCTAGATGACTTGTCAGTTAATCCCATTATTTGTTGATCAGAAAGTGCACACGAGAGGGATTTTCTTTCTCTACAATCATTCTCAAGCTCCTTGTCCACGTTTGTCAGAGGAGGATTTCTAGATCCCAGATTATAGGGTGTGACACCATTTTGTGTGATTTCCCAAATCTCCTTGCCAAGACATCTTAGATGAGTCTCCATCTGAATCTTCTATACTGTGTAATTTGTTCCATCAAGCCTCAGAATATCCCTTCAAAAGATAGCTCTAGAAGAACTGGATGAACTTGAACTATTAGTCGCCATAGGATCTTCCTCAAGCGGTTAAGCTTTCTGTAGAGAGGACCAAGGCTCCGATACCAATTGTTAAAAAAATTAGATAACCAAAAGAAAACTGAGAGGGGGGGGGTGAATCAGTTCTCTCATATTACAGGAACATTCAACAATTAAAACTTTAATACTGAAACCCAAAACATCAATACTAGAATAGCAGTTAATTAAGCATAATCAATAATCATAGAATAAATTCCATCCACATAACACTAAGATTTGTACATGGAAAACCTGGTAAAGGGAAAAACCATCTCATATTACAAGAAAATTCAACAATTAAAACTTTAATAGTGAAACCCAAAACATCAATACCAGAATAGTAGTTAATTAAGCATAATCAATAATCATAGAATAAATTCCATCCACATAACACCAAGATTTGTACATGGAAAACCTGGTAAAGGGAAAAACCATGGTGGGAAGCTTACCCATAGTCAGATAATACTTCTGCAATAAGTATGTGAATTACAATTGAGGGGGCCTGCACTTGCAAGAAGGCCAACAACCTAAACTGAACTTCTCATCACAAAAGGAGCCTTACTGACTACATATAAATATAGACTACAATCTAGAGAAGTGTTGGACTGCAAAAGATGGCATCTCCTATGCCTGAGTACAATTCCAGTTAAGCTCAATACCGGAGGACTAAATCCTCTTACAAAAACCCAATTCGATCTCCAATGATCAATCAACTCCTCTACCTGAATTATATTACATTATTCGCACATTACCTTCCTTGACCATGACCTCTTACATTAACCATGATGATCTACATAGAGATCTTACAGCTATTTATACAAAACCCTAGACCATAAATAATCAGGTCAGCCACCATAAAATAAACCGATTACATAATTACAAACCATGTCATCTTTAGACCAAACAAATAATATCAACATAGAGGACATCTCAGAAATACATCAATAGGTCCTATCCACATGTTACATTAAAGTTGGTCCATAACCTAGATCAATCGGGACCAAGTATAGGTCCACACTCTTCAACAATGATCTCCAAATGCCAAGTCTCGAACACGATCACCAACAACATCCTGAAACTCCATTAGAAGCTGCACCAACACCACTTATGAAATTCATCAAAGATCTCCATCAAAATCTTTGTCGGTGAAACCCTCACCGGAACCAGAAACCAATCTTCTAAACGAGCAGGATAGTATCTGATCTCCAAACCAAAACCAACTGACCAATATGAGTATAAGTATCATGAACAAGCCAATTTCATCATCAGATTATACCGAAGCCTATCGGATCATGCCAAATCCAAGTTAACCAGAAACCACTCAACCTACTGGGACTAGAAGGGTGTCCATAAAGTATCCAAATAGGTAGTGTTGACATCAATGACAAAACATCAATGCAACACATAATCAATTCCACCAAATGGCCAACAATATATATAATTGTATATATAAATATAGTTATGATTTGGCATATTTCAATGTATTTAGATTAATATAGTTATGTTTTGACAAATGAGATTGTGTATGATTAAAATAAAGTATTTAAATTATTACATTAGTGAAAGTGCAATTTGTGAAATAAGTTTTTTTTTTTTTAAGTATTACTTGGGTGTAGTTTTCTATTTAGAGATGATTGCATTATTTGGTTATACAATTTGTTTTGGGGAAACTATGGGAATAATGTTTATAAGGAAAGTGTGAATTTTATGCTTTATATATATATATATATATATATATATATATATATATATATATATATATATATATATATATATATATATATATATATATATATATATATATATATATAGACATAGATATATACATATTGTTGTGCCTGTGAAGAGTGTACCTATTATACCTACAGCTGCAACACAAAACACTCAATAAATCAATACAAGCAATGGTTAGAAAACTAATCAACGAAAGATAAAACCATAGCTAATCGATCTATTGCCTCCTAGTAAATGCGAGTATGAATTTTGCTCTCAGATTTGGTTATGCAAATTCCAGTGACTTGACTACACTTAAATGGAGGATTTAAATGATGAAGATGCATAAGCTAGCAATGATAGCATGATTAAGCTACATGATATCATGATTATTCTAGAAAATAAGCTAGATTTAAGCTAAAATTGATCATGATAACAATGCTAAAACGATAAACTAAGAGCTATATGCTTATAGTAACAATGCATGAATGCAAATGAGATGGGATTAATGTGATTATTGCTCTAAAATGGGGTCTATTTATAGGATTTCCAAAACTAGTGGTGAGGTGGTAAGAATCAATGGTTAAGATTAAGTCTGAAGATATCAATGGTTAAATTGGAGGAGGTTGGCAAAGAGGTTGGATTAAAGGGGACAATTGGAGGTTGGTAGAAAAAGGGGTTGGATGAAAGGGAACATTGTCATCTCCATGGTGACAAGTGTCAAGAAGCTTCTAGAAGAGGTTGGATGAAAGGGAACACTTAGTGACAAGTGTCACAAAGCTTTGCTCATGAGAGGGCAAAGTGTTCAAGGAAAAGGGACATGGTGGTTAGGATGTGCAAGCTAGGATGGTTAATTAAACCCGGGGTTAGATGAAATGAGTTAGGTTTAGAAGAGGTTAGGTTAGGTGGTTAGAAGTTAGTAGAATTTGAATTTAGAAATTCAAATAATAGGAAAAGGCTAATTAATTTCAACAACTCATGAATTGATTTGTTTTAATTAATTAGGGGATTTAGAAGAAATGAATTTGATGGGGGGAATCAATTAATTAAAGTGGATTATTGAAATGAACCTATTAAATAAATCCTTAGATTTATCAATAAGTAGAGGAAATGGGGAATTTAGTCAAATTGCTTAGTGAATTCAATTAAATTAGGAAGGGGGATTAATTAAATAATTACGTATTTAATTAGTTATCTTCAGACCATTTTTTAGGTGTATACATTTTGCCCCTCTTTGAAGCGAGGTGTGATGACATGTTGATTCAGAGAATAATATCATTTTGATGATGATATTGGTTCGATAGGATGCCCCAGCTCTTGATTGCTAAATTCTGGTATGATGATGCCCCCTCAGGAGATTAATTGAGATTTGCAAGATTGATGTCCCGATTAGAATTGATTTGATTTCTTCAATGCTGATTGATGAAAATGCAAGTTCTTTGATCTCAATGATACAATTTTGATTCACTGATAAAGCTTGATTTGATATGATAAGATTGATTGAGATTTAGTCTGGTTTCAGGAAGGATACATCATGTATAAGACAAAGCTGATTAGAGCGTTTGGTTTTAGGAAAGATTCATCATGTATAAGACTTTGATCAGAATGTCTGGTTTCAGGAAGGATACATCCTATATAAGACCTGAGATAATTTATTTAGATGTGATTGATTGATAGAATTGATAAGGCTGATTGTATAAAGAACTGACAGTTTGTTGATTTCAAGTTGCAGAAAGATTTGGATATGTTGATGTTGGTTCTGTTGAGAGAGTAGCATAAGATTTTCACTGGGTCGACAATATTTGGAGAGATATGAGTCATCAGTCTGATTGTGTATACACTTAAGATGATACCTTGATGATTCTTGTGATAGATTTAACCTTGGATAAAAGGAGCATGTGGGATCCCATGCAAGAATGAAATGCAAGCTAAAATGCAAAGCTACAACCAGACCAGTCACTAGATTATTTTGCATTTTTGTCATCATTGAGCTTTTGAAATTTGGGAAGTGAGTGCAAACATCGATGGTATAATTAAACCATGATAACCTAAGCACTTCTTTCCTAGATTTTGATATAGCAAGTTAGCACAAGCATCAAGGTATAATTGAATTGAGATGACCTGAGTGTTTCTTGCATAAAACAGGCAGTATTAATCATTTCAATACGCAAATCAGGAATGTCTTCAATGATACTCTGATGATCATGTCCCGAGACAAATTTACACATATTAATGATTAATTTTCAGACAATAGATAAGAAAAATATCATGTTCCTTCCTTGTTCCTCTAGTCAAAGACATCCCAGAGTCACTCAGAAATCATGATAGCGAAAAGAAATATAGAAAAGTTGAGCAATCATGTTACAATCATTATCCAAAAAGATATTATCCACTGAAAAGTGTGTGATGTGCTTAGATTGACTTTATGATATCTTGATAATTGATAGTTTGATCTCGTATTCAACGTTGGATGTGTCTCAGTTTTCGCTTGATAAGAGTTGTCTAACTGTTGTTCTACTTGTTTGATTTAGCTCAAAATGATCAAGAGTTTGCCCCCAGCTAGATGTAGGATTTTTCCCCAAGCCTAGAAACAAATTTGTTATGATATATCCAATAATCCAAACCATGGCAAGAAGCCACCTGGGATGTCTGCTTATGTACAAAGGATTTATGATGATCAGTGCTGATGGAAAATGAATGAATGCAAGTGGGAAGATGCATGAACTAATAGATGGAAGAGCCAATGGATAGATAGCGCCTATTTGCTAGGTTTTCACCATCTATTTTTATTGCACTTTTTCTCATATTTATTTTTTTTTTTGGATTTTCTGCTTTTTTTTTTCTTTTTTTTTGCTGATTTTTCACTGTTTTTGATTTTTTCTGCTTTTTCACTGTTTTTGATTTTCTAATTTTTCAAAAATAGAATTTCTTCAGGTACATGTTATTGATAGGTTCCTCAAGATGATCCTTGTCTTGTATTGATAGGTGATATGCTCTTGATCCAAATACTGTTGTGATCACAAATGGACCTAACTAGTTTGGTTCAAATTTGCCTTTCTTTTCTCGATCTGCCTAATGTCTTGGATTTTCTTTTAGCACTAGTTCCCCAACTTGAAATATTTGTGGTTTGACCCTATGATTATAACTCCGATACATTCTTTGTTGATATACCTTTATATGATCAAAGGCATATTGTCTTCATTCATGGATCAGTTCTAACTCTTGTAGCCTAGATATTCTTTGTTCTTCATCTGGGATGAGAACTTTTAGTGACACACATAGAGAGGGTATCTCTAATTCGATTGGCAATATGGCTTCTAATCCGTATACAAGAGAGAAAGGTGTGGCACCTGTTGGTGTGTGGATATTGGTACAGTAAGCCCATAGAGAAGGGTTCAGTTGAATATGACAATCTCTTCCAGCATCATTCACTATCTTTTTTGAGGATTTTCAGAATAGTTTTGTTAGATGCTATTCCTTCCCATTTCCCTATGGATAATAGGGTGTAGAGAATCTGTGTTGGATTTTGAATGTATCACATAGTTCTTGTACATCTTGATTCCTGAATAGTCACCCATTATCAGTGATAATGGTCATGGGTATCCCATAGCGACAGATGATATAATTCAAGATAAATGCAACAATTTGTTTTCCTATGATGTTTATGAGAGGCATTGCCTCAATCCATTTTGTGAAATATTTTGTAGCTACAAGGATGAATTTGTGACCATTAGATGACAAAGGATTTATCTTTCCTACTAGATCAAGACCCCATTGACAAAAATGCCAAGATGTTGCTAAAGCATGAAGTTCTTGTGCTAGTGCATGAATCAAATTTCCATGGATCTAACATTGTTTGCATGTTCTAGCTATCTGAAAAGAATCTTGTTCCATAATTGGCCAATAATAGCCCAAGCGTATGATTTTTTTTGAAAGGGTAAGACCACTTGAATGAGCGCCACAAATGTCATTATGGAGTTCATGTAAGGCCTTTGCAAATTCTTCTTATTCAAGACATCTTGAAAGAGTACCATCTAGACCTCATTTAAATAGGGTATCCACGATAAGAGTAAACTGGAAGGATTGGCGAATAAAGTTTCTCTTTTGGTTCTTTAATAAGTCGGGAGGTAAGATGTTATCTTTCAGGTATGTGTAAGTTTGGCCATAGCCAGAGGAATCATGTCTAATAAGTTGACATATGGTTTGGGAATTAGGACAATTATGAGCAGGATAAAACAACTCTTCCACCAGGAATTCATAACGTTGTTGATTTTCCTGTGTCTAAAGGAGAGAAGCAAGTGTAGCCATGGCGTCTACTGCTTTTTTATCATTTCTTGGAATCTATTCAAAAGTTATTTCTACAAAGTATTTCTTGATATCATCAACCATTTTTTTTATAAGGCATTAGCTTTTCATCCTTTGTTTGATAGTCATCATTGATTTGATTAATGACAAGTTGAGAGTCTCCAAAGACTTGAAGTTGTGTTATGTTCCATTCTATAGCCATTTTGATACCTGCAACCAAAGCTTCATACTCTGTTGTGTTATTGGTGCATGGAAAGCTTAATCTGTATGCTTTTAGGATTGTGTGACCTTGGGGTGTGATGAATAGAATACCTGCTCCTGATCCATGTTGTGTATATGAATCATCAAAGTATAATTTCCATGTTTTTGTTGTGACTGTTGGATATTAGCATCAGGAAAATCAATCTGTAGAGGATGATCATCTTAAAGTGGTTCCTCTACTAATTGATCCACAATAACTTGTCCTTTGATAGCTTTTCTATCAATATACTCAATATCAAACTCACTTAGGATCATGATCCATTTCGATGGTCGTCCTGTTAATGTTTCTTTGCTGAGTAAATATTTCAGAGGATCGGTTTTAGCTATTAATTTGATGGAATGAGATAGTAGATAGTGTCATAATTTTTGAGAAGCAAAAACTACTGCCAAGCATTCTTTTTCTGTTGGTGAATAGTTGATCTCATATCCTACTAGTGTTCTATTGATGTAGTAGATAGCTTGTTCTTTTCATTCATTATCCTATTGTGCAAGCAAAACTCCTGATGATGTTTTGGTAGTTGATACATAGAGTAACAATGGTTTTCCTGGAATTGGTGATATTAGGATAGGTGGTTGTATGAGATAAGCCTTGATCTTGTTGAATGCATCTTCACATTGATCGTCCCACTTGAAATGAACATTTTTGTGTAATAGATGAGTAAATGGTTGACATTTATCTGCTAGTTGAGCAACAAATCTTTTGATTGACTGGAGGCTTCCTTGGAGTGATCTTAGTTGACTGATATTTTTGGGAGATGCCATTTCCATGAGTGCTTTAACCTTAGCTAGATCCACTTCGATACCTCTAGCTAAAACAATGTATCCCAATAGCTTTCCTGAAGTTACACCAAAGGCACATTTTTTAGGGTTTAGCCTTAGCTTATATTGTTCTAACCTATCAAAGATCTTTTCTAGTATCTCTATATGTTCTTCTTTGTTGTATAAATTAGCCAAGATATCATCCACATAGTCTTCCATGAATGTATGCATCATGTCATGAAATATAGTTGTCATAGATCTTTGATATGTAGCACCTACGTTCTTTAATCCAAAAGGCATGATCTTCCAACAGAAAGTACCCCATGGACATGTGGAAGTTGTCTTTTCTTGATCTTCAAGTGCTATTTTGGTCTGATTATATCTGGAGAAACCATCCATTAAAGAAAACATGGAGTGTCCAGTAGCTAAATCTACAATGATGTCAATGTTAGGCAAAGGAAAGTCATCCTTTGGACATGCGTTATTAAGATCTCTGAAGTCTATGCATATTTTGATGCTTTTATCTAGTTTTGAAATAGGAAAGATGTTGGATACCCATTGAGGATATGATACAGGTCCGATGAATCCTACATCCAATAATTTCTTGAGTTCTGCTTTGACTAGAAGAGTGATATGAGGATGCATTTTTCTTAACTTCTGTTTGACTGGTTTGGCTCCTGGACTAACATTCAAGTGATGCATAATAAGCTTTGGATCTAACCCTGGCATGTCTGCATATGACCAGGCAAAATTGATTTGTCATCGTTTGAATAATTCCACATATTGTTGCATTTCTTTTTCTGATAGAGAAGTTGCTGAATGAAGAATCTTTGGTTGCTCTATTGTGCCAATGTTAACTACCTCTGTTGGTTCGATCAAAATGATTGACCTTTCTTGATAGTGCTCAGGTAAAGTGTCAAATCTCCCATCTTCCGGTGCCTCAAGGAGGTTTTCACCATTAAATGTGTCCTTTCTTTCTACTTTTTCCTGATCTAATGTTGCCAATAAATGGTTTTCAGCATTAGACTTGATATTCTTTTCTTTATTTTCACTTTTGCGACTAGGAGATTTAGCACCCACTTGACTGGAATATGCGTTGCTAAAATTCCTAGTGGAATTTGTTACAGGTTCGATTGCGTTAAGATATATAGATATGCAATGGTCATTTAGAAAGGTATCAATGGTGGTATGTCCTTCATTTTCCCAATCAATAAGCTCAGGGTGGATTAGAGGTAGGGGATCTTCAGGTTGGGATGTTTCAAGGGTTTCAAGGGTCATGATGGATGTATCAAAGTTTTCAATATGTGTGTTGATGTCTAGAATGGTACTCTCATCATAATGACCTCGCATAAGAAGTTCCTGATCATCCTCGATTAAGTCCAAGTTAGCCGAATGTGATTCTAATTCAAGTGAACTAGTTCCTGACGTTTGTCCTGCATACGTGTCAACTACATCAACTCCTACATCTCCTTCAAAGCAATTTTATTCAGTTGATTCTTCAAAGTGATAGGAATCCCATTCCCATTCATTAGAATCTGTATCACTTGCAGCCTACAGTCTACAGATTTGGTCATATAGCATTTCTTCCACTTTTCTGGCTATACTTTTTCTTCTTTCATATTCAACCTCTTCAGGACTGAGATTGAGTTTTGTCAACTTTTCTATGAGTTCTTCTGGACTTATATTAGCTTCTTTCTTGTTTTGTTTGAGATTTAATGTTGCTTGAGAGATGTTTTTAGTTTGCTTCTTTTGTCATTTCGTGTTTGCTTGTGCTTGTTGCTTAGCTGATTTTTCTTCCCTTTCAATTGCCAGTTGTTCTTGTCTATTTTCATATTCCTCTTGTTGTTGACTAAAAGATGTGTCTTCTGGTAAAGTAACTTGTCCATACCCTAAGCTTGTTTTTTCTATAGTCTGCTAAGTGTAAGGTTGAATAACTTCTAAGATACCTTCTTTTCTTTTTCCTATAGGACTTGTTCTGGTATATTCCATTCTTCTGAGAATGTTAAATCCTTTTCCATACTTTTCTGTAGGTATTCTGACATTGTTGATTTTTTGTTGACATTCTTCATCCTTGTATAGCCATTGTAACACATTTTTTTCTTCTATTTCCTCTTATAAGGTTCCAGCACTAACAAATGCTCCATCAAATATCAGAAGATGTTTCACAATTGATTGTTGTTTAGAGTTTGATTCTTTTCCAAAGGATTTAGGAGAAAGTGGTAATTGTGATATTGAATATTCTTCATTCCCTCTATCTCTTAGCTGCATTTGTTTTTCCATACTTGATAAAATATAGGCAAATGATTATTCCTTAGATTGTGTGCTCGAAGATGATGCCTCTCTATTATGTGGAACAATGACTTCTTGGGTTATTTTTAGATTGCTACAATATTGAAATGGATTTGAATCTACAGATATTGTGATTTCTTGCCTATTGTAGGGAAATTTTACACATTGGTGGTATGTTGATGGGACAACTTGCAAGTCATGTATGCAAGGTCTTCCCAAGAGTACATTATATGATAAGTTCAAGTCTAGAACTTGGCATGTTGTGTCCTTCTGCAAAGGTCCCACTCTAATGGGTAGTATCACAATTCCCTTGGAGGAACGTTCTCTTCATCATAGGATTTTATGGTGATCTTTTTTTGGACATCAACTGCATCTTCTGAATATCCTAAGGCACAAACAAGACTCAATGAACATATATTTAGGCCAGCTCAACCGTCTATTAGAACACGTTTAACACATGTTTTGTGAATGAGGACTTCAATATGCAAAGGAGCATTATGGGGATGTTGTAAGGACATGTCATCTTCTTCAGTGAATGATAAGCAGTGAGGAGTTGTGAGGTGTCCCACCATGGTTTGGAATTGATCGATATCAAGAGCTTTGGATACTATTGTATCGATTAATGCTTTTTATCGAATTTATTTGTGTGCAGGTGAAAGCTTTAACAGTTCTAAAATGGATATTTGTGCGGGTGTTTTCTGCAATTGCTCCACTAGGTTGTATTGTTTTGTAGTGGATGATGTGTTTGTTGTAGGACCCGGAAAAATAGCTTTGGCTTTGCTTCTTGAGATAGCATGAGCATGTTCTTGATTTTTTTTTCTTTAACTACAATCACGTTTACCATATTATCATATGTATGAGCATAGTTTACCTTTGCTTTACCCTTGCCATTATTTGTTGTTGATGATTCACCTTTCTCATAGTTTGGAAGCGGAGTTTTAAAAGTTGTGTGAGATTCATTTGTTGTATGTCCATCCATTGTTATTACTCCATTATCAATCATATATTGTATGATATGTTTTAACTTCTGACAACTATCTATGTGACATCCCTTGTTTCGATGGAAATCGCAATACTGATTATCATTCCACCAAGGTGGTTTTATTTGAGGTTCATAGTTCCTTTGTTCTGGTAAAGTGATCAATTTATTTGCGAGAAGTGTCTTTAGTGCTGATCCAAGGGGTTCACCAATGTTTGTAAATTGTCTTCGAAAGAAAGTTTTGATAGTTTCTCTTTGGTGATTATTGTTTTGCTGAGCTGCTGTTGAGTGAGTGGATAAATTAAAAATCGATTGTTTTGGTTTCACATTGCTATTATCCACTATTCCATCTGACGATATTTTGATTTCTATTCCAAAACTTTGGTTTATCATTGTGGTTGTTGTTATTGGCGTTGTTGTTATTAGGAGGATGGACTCCTTCTTTGTATATTTTCAACTCACCTTTCTTTATCATGGCTTCCTCCATTCTGATTCCATTATCGATCATTTTTCCAAAAATTTGATTTCCTTGCATTTTTATGTAATAACTCATTTGATCATTTAAGTTATCGATGAATATGTCCATTTTTTTTGTACTCTTGCACTATACGAGGATACCGCAAAGCTAACCATCTCCATCATTGTAAAAATGTCATGAAAGGTTCTCCACTCTTTTGTTTGGCATGACATAGGTCTAGCATTGTTACTTCATGTTGTATATTGTAGGAGTATTGTGAAACAAACTTATCCACCAATTCTGAGAATGATCTAATTCTAGATGGGAGTTTGGAGAACCATTCCATAGCCAGTCCAGTTAAGATTCTTGAAAATAATCTCATTAAGTAGGTATCCTCATGTGCAAACTCCATACTCATTATGCAAAATTCTCGTATATGATCTTGAGGGTCAGTGCTTCCATCATATTTTTTGTATCTAGGAGTTTCAAAACCTATAGGAAATGGTATTATGTTTAGGTTCTTGTCGAATGGATAAGGACATATTTCTTGTAGTGAGTATCTTCTAACATTTCCTCTCTGCATATCTTGAATTTGTGTTTGCATTGTTTGTAGTTGTTGTGTGAGAGTTGTGATAGGATTATCAACATGATTTGTTCTTGCAAAACCATGATTTTTAATTCTAGGGGGATCTAGATCTCTTCTTGTTTCATCTCTACCCCTTCTTGTATCCTCATTAGATTGAATGTTATTCAGAATTTCTACTTCATCTCTTTTGGGTATGTAAGTTTCTTCATTGGTTCTAGTGTTATTAGGGATTGACATGCCATTCATTTTGGGACCAAAGATATCCTTATATTGTTTGTTATTAGGGGGAGGATCACTTTTCTTTTGTGTCAATTTGTTCACATCAAAATCTTGGGAGAGTGTGGCACCAGATTTGGCTAACATTAGGAAATATTTTTCTTTTTCTTCCTCCAACAATTTCTACATAAATTTGTTGAATTGAGGATCCTTTTTGATGTTTGTGATATGTTGTTTTGTTATTTCTCCTTCAACTTATATTTCATCTTCATGTTCCATGATTATATTTGTTTCCAATGTTTCGATTTCAGTCTCTGTGATTCTTTGTTTCTGAGCTCTAGTTAAAACGGGCATACACATGTGTTAGATATTGTGCTAGAATTCGATTGTCCAAAAGTTGTTTTGGGTAAGTAATCAATTGTCAAGGTAGATACGCTAGAATGATATAACAAAAAAAAATGATTTAAGTGTTTAAAATTTTGCAAGTTTTTCGATCTTCCATTTAGGAGTGCAATGATGATGATTTGATAAAAACCAAGTCTAGTAGGAACGATATATCCTACGATGTGGGACAAGATTGTCCTGACAAAACATTTCAGTTTCGTGATAAAGGATGATTGATCCTGATGAGAAACTATGTTTGAGTGATCAGCTCACCAAAGAGGGTGATAATGCACTTTGAGATGTTTTAGATCTTGAACTTGTTAAGGGTGAGCACTTTGAAAATCTTAAGGTGTTTATCTTCTAGAGTCTGATTTTGATGGATGATAACTTGAGCAAGAAAACCAAGGAGACAATTTAAGCACAAAGCAATAGATAACAAATGTTTATGAATACTACAAACTGATTAAGCAAAATGATAGACCTGAAAAAGTTATGCAAAGTAGCAATTCTGGACTGGTAAACACAGAGACTCATACGACAATAGTTCATGAACCATACGACGAAAGATACAATACCAGATGACAAATCAGAAATTTCCTTTGAAAGAGCAGAGACTCGTATGACAAAACTTTATAAACCATATGACAAAACAGAATCCTCATACGATAGATCACCTGACTCGTACGATAGATAACAGGACAATGAAAAATATGTTTGTTTTTGCCGAATTTGATTAGTGAATTTTGGTGTTTTGCTTATGTTTTCCAATTTTAGATGTCTGATTTTTCAATTTAGGGATGAATACATAGCAAACACATGATTTGATAAGTGACTCCAAGCATTCTAAATCCTAAGAAAATTGGCTGAGAATGAAAACCTTTGCTTACTGACTTGGGTACACACCCAATAGCTAATCAGAATACGGCCGCTGAGTCTCATGCAATGGATTCTCAATGCCGTATTATCCAACTCCAAATGCTAATGGGCACATGATATGGCAAGTGTCTTGGGAGAGTTACTATCTCTCTTGCATAAAGATTATCACCCTTTCAGAGGTGAATCAGGTAGCTTCTATTTTAACTGGTACTAGTAAGGGATCCGTTTAGCACGTCGGGGTATAAACTCAATTAAGAGGTCTCCTAGCCTTGAAAACCAAGGTTTGCTATACCGGAAGGTACAGAGGAGAGCTATTCCCAAACACTACCATTGACTTGATTTTTATCAAATCATGTTTATTTTAGAGTGGGTTGGATTACTTGGTGTTAGCCATTCCCACTTAGGTCATTCCCCTCACATCAGTCGTAATGGCTTTAAGAGTTTTTAAGCTCCTTAGGAGGGTAGGCCTGCTAAAGAAATGCACTAATAAAAGTAGAAAATGAGTCTAGCTTTCTGATCACCTAAGAAAGGTGAGAGCATACTCACCTATCATCAAAGACACAAAATACATGATGGTTCATTTCTCTTAGCAAAATTGAAGTGTGCCTAGAAAACTTAAATGAATACACAAAGTTTAGTCAAATTCATAGGCAACCTGAAAAATAAATTCGTTAGTAGTCTTGATTGTGTTTTTGAAATTAGTCTTTGACAACGTCCTGCAAAACTTGTTAGGCTACCAAAAATCTCATAAATAGGTCAGGATTAGCGTTAATAAATGATCAAATTCAACATGAAAATCCTAAAAATCACAGTTTGTTTGAAGACACAGATGTAGAGATTCGTACGACATTATTTATGAGATCAAATGACATGGCTTTAAACTTCAGATAGAAACCAAAAAAGACTCGTACAACATAGAATTTAGCAGCCATAAATTCGTACAACATGAATTTACCTCTCGTACGACAATGATAATGAGTTCATACGACACAGGATTTACTAACCAAAAATTCATACGACATGCATTTATATCTCATACGATAGGGCAAATGAGCTCATACGACATAGGATTAGTCTTCACCCCAGACTAAAAGGAAGTTTGTACGAGTTGTAAAATCAACTCGTGTGATATTCTGAATCAGGTCCGACAGAGATGAAGTTTTATTGAAGCTTGAGAGGCCAAAAGTGTCGATTTTGGCCCCATGGTGGGTGCCAAAATGTCGTGCATGTGATGTGTGTACCTGTTATACCTGCAGCTGCAACACAAAACACTCAATAAATCATTACAAGCAATGGTTAGAAAATTAATCAATGAAAGATGAAACCATAGCTAATCGATTTATTGCCTCCTAGTAAATGCGAGTATGAATTTTGCTATCAGATCTGGTTATGCAAATTCTAGTGACTTGACTACACTTAAATGGAGGATTTAAATGATGAAGATGCATAAGTTAGCAATGATAGCATGATTAAGCTACATGATATCATGATTATTCTAGAAAATAAGCTAGAATGAAGATACAATTCAGCTAAAAATAAGCTAGATTTAAGCTAAAATTGATCATGATAACAATGCTAAAATGATAAACTAAGAGCTATATGCATATAGTAACAATGCATGAATGCAAATGAGATTGGATTAATGTGATTATTTCTCTAAAATGGGGTCTATTTATAGGATTTCCAAAGCTAGGGGTGAGGTGGCAAGAATCAATGGTTAAGATTAAGTCTGAAGATATCAATGGTTAAATTGGAGGAGGTTGGCAAAGAGGTTGGATTAAAGGGGACAATTGGAGGTTGGTAGGAAAAGGGGTTGGATGAAAGGGAACATTGTCATCTCCATGGTGACAAGTGTCAAGAAGCTTCTAGAAGAGGTTGGATGAAAGGGAACACTTAGTGACAAGTGTCACAAAGCTTTGCTCATGAGAGGGAAAAGTGTTCAAGGAAAAGGGACATGGTGGTTAGGATGGTTAATTAAAGCCAGGGTTAGATGGAATGAGTTAGGTTTAGAAGAGGTTAGGTTAGGTGGTTAGAAGTGAGGAGAATTTGAATTTAGAAATTCAAATAATAAGAAAAGGCTAATTAATTTCAACAACTCATGAATTGATTTGTTTTAATTAATTAGGGGATTTAGAAGAAATGAACTTTATGGGGGGAATTAATTAATTTTAATTAATTAATTAATTAAAGTGGATTATTGAAATGAACCGATTAAAAAAATCCTTAGATTTATTAATAAGTAGAGGAAATGGGGAATTTAATCAAATTGCTTAGTGAATTCAATTAAATTAGGAAGGGGGATTAATTAAATAATTGTGTATTTAATTAATTATCTTCAGAGCATTGTTAGGTGTATACACATATACATATGCATACACACACAGATATATATATACATATACATATACATATATACATCTATATATACATATACATATATATATGTATGTATATATGTATATGTACATGCATGTATATATATGTCTCTACATATGTATATGTATATATAGATGAAAATTTATGTATATGTATATGTATATATACATATATATACATATTGATGCACTACAAAAATGATGTTAGGAACACACAAGACAGACAAGTCAAAATGTTAGTGTTAGTAGCATCAATCATAAATGAAATACAAACGAAACTACAATCCTAAGCATGCATATCAAGAGAGATCTCAAACACGTTATGGAAAGCATATAAGAATGGAGAAAAGACACAAAACACTCCAAAATGCTCTCACGCATGCTCATAGTTGTTCCTCCCTTGTTCCTCTCCTCTCCAAGTTCCACGTGAGTGTAGCCCTCAACTTTTTTCACTACTATGGAAGTCTTATGGATATTCAAGATTATGAAAATCATTAAAATATGCAAATACAAGCTAAATATGAGAAATCCTAATTAAGCTATATTGATTTTATCCAAAATAACAATTTAGATATGATTTTCTCCTAAAATGTTCTCTTAATTTTAGTATAGATTAGATGCATACAAGATTTCTCGATGTAGATATGAAGGAAATGGGTTCTATTTATAGGAAAAATAGAGAAATGGATGGTTGAGATTGAGTAATCTCAACAAGGGTCAGGATTGATGGGTTTGTTATCCATGTGAGGGTTTGTAATCAATGTGAGGGTTTTCCACCCAATCCCAGGATGACAAATGTCAACATGAGATGGCTTGAGAGGAGAGGAAAGAAGCATTAAATGTTGGAAATGACATGAAGGTTAGCTTGGGAGGTAAGGTTAGGCTTGAGTTGAATGAATAAAGAACATTATCCAGTAAATAATGCCTTTATCCAATGGACAAACTGTTGTACAAGAGTTAGTGGGGGATAACCATGGTCAAAACAATGAATGCTTGAAGAGACCCATGAGTTAAATGGAGGTTGAGTTAGAGGGAAAGTCTCTAACCATGTGGGTGAGTTGAGTTTAACCATTAATGGTTATGTAAGAGCCATAAATGGTCATGTAAGAACCATTAATGGTTTGGAAGACTTTAGGGGTTAACTTGTTGGAGACATAAAGCATTTAATGCTTTTCAAAGACTTTGGAGGCTTTGAGAAGTGACTTCAAGTTGCTTAGGAATGTGAAAATAATTAGGGGATGATTAGGCTAATTAGGAATGGTTTAGAAGAATCTAGAATGGGTTAGAAGAACAAGTGGGTTTGGTGGGTGAGGGAAAATAGGATATTTTTATTAAAATAAAATTACTTTATTTCAACAAAATAGGTGCAACTTGCATTTGTAAGAGAATGCAAGTGGGGGATAGTTTAGGGATTTAAATAAATGTTTTATTATTTATTTAAAAGGCGAAAGGGGTTAAATAAAATAAATGTGCTTTATTCATTTAATTGATTTTGAGTGTGGCTTAATGAATTAATTTAAATAAATTAGATAATTTATTTAATTAATAGGAGAAGAGTTTGAGGATGAATTAATTAAATATTAATTTAATTAACTGATGACTGATGGTTAAATAATCAAATAAATAGTAAATAATCATTTAATTAAGTGGACAAATTTATGTGACTACATTTGCCCCTCTTTGAGATGGTGCGGTCTATCACGTCATTTCAAAGAAAGAAAAATAGGTGTGAAGAAATATGTTAATTAATAGGAGAAGAGTTTGAAGATGCATTAATTAAATATTAATTTAATTAATTGATGATTGATGCTTAAATAATCAAATAAATAGTAAATATTCATTTAATTAAGTGGACAAATTTATGTGACTACATTTGCCCCTCTTTGAGACGGTGTGGTTTATCACGTCGTTTCAAAGAAAAAAAATAGGTGTGAAGAAATATTCCCCATAAATGTTAATTTAGTGGGTGGTATGCCCCCTCGAGAGATGGGCTGAAATTTTTTGAAAAATTGGGCAATCTCTCGGAAAAGAATGAGAAGTGGAGGGGAGGGAGAATAGAAGAAATTAGCAATAACAGTGAAAAAATGGGAGAAAACGGGGGTAAAACGGAGAAATGAGAGGCATTGGAAGTTCACATGGACCACGACGGTGAGTGGGGTAAATTAGGGTTAGGGTTAGAGGGTATATATTGGGGGGGGAGGGGTAAAAATAGGCTCATTTACACCTATCTCCCTGGCAGTTTCGAGCTTTGATAGTGACTTTTGGTGAAGGAGTGAGCAGCAGTCATCATGCTTGTGCCTATAGCAAGTCACCAACTAGAGCGGATCCATCGATTCCAATGGCCAGATGACTATGGACCAGTGGTACACAAATTTTGAATTTTGTGTTTTGTGCTTTTTTGTCATATTTTTTCAAGTGTCAAAGTCCAAGCAAGACAATAGCACTAAAACCCTGTTTAAGTTCTTTTGTTGCCTAAAATAGCGCTACTATGCCATAGTGGCGCTATTGCATAGTACTTTTAGCGTGAGTGTCAAGTTTAGCACATTTGGGTCATAGTATTAGCGCATTTGTAAATTGAGCATGTTTGAGTAGATGTTGTAGTGTGTTTGTCATGTAATAGTGCTATAGTATAGTTGTCTTAGCGCGTTTGTTTTTATAGTGTTGTTGTGCACAAGTTGTAGTGCTATTGTCAATAGAGTAGCACGATTGTAGAAAAAAATGCCCCAGTGTTAGAGAAAAAATCTCCTGATACCTGTGTTTGATTGAGTGATGAGTTGTTTTAATGAATCATAACAGCCCCATTGAGACTAGGTCATTTGTGATAAATGTCTGTTGTAGTCTAGGTTTGCCATGATCGATTACCTATTGAGACCCGAAGATACTTGATCAACGTATCTATTGATAGTATAGGTTGAAACTTAAGAATGTTTGTAATAAAACAACTCATGTAGTGTAGATATGTGTAGGAGGAGCTTCCCATGTTACAGATGCGGGAGAGGCATCCTGCCACACAGTGGCTATAGGCACAGTTGACGGAGGCAAAGATAGATTGCATCTATGTGCTTGGGTTATATGACATGATATATTTACTAGTGATTTAGATGAATCATAGTCTACTAATGGACTTGGCGAAGAAATGGCATAGTGAGACATGGACGTTTCACTTGGCGATGGGAGAGATGACAGTGACACTAGAGGATGTATGGAGGATTCTGCAAATCCCAATCAAGGGGGGTTGGTTACATATGATCACCATTTAGGGACAACGACCATAGAGAGGATTGTTGCAGATGATGTATATATCGAGGATGGATCAATAGCATGGGAGGATATAGTGACACTATATGGACCTCTACCCATAGTGTTAGCAAGTATCATTGGGGTTTGTTGTACCCCGATCGATGGTCACATGGATTGGTGGTTGGGTGGGGTCAGGTGATAGAGCAGATGGAGATAGAGGGGACCTGCTATGCATGGGGGCCATGTGTACTAGCACACCTTTATAGGAACTTACATGAGGTAGTGTATCAAGAGGCTAGATCACTAGGGGTAGGGATCACATTGTTGCATGTCTGGGCTTGGGAGCACTTGCCAGTCACATGACCAGTTAGATTGAGGTTTAGGGTGATAGATTAGCCTTATGCGTATATGTATGGAGGGTTAATGAGCCAACCCCATCTAAGGAAGTTGGAGTTTTGGCAACGGGCTTTAGATCATTTAGATATAGTCATATGGAGGCCATACCTAGAGTGCGAGCCCTGGGAGGATGATGGAGAGGCACTACCACATGTATTTATGACATGGTTTTTGATTGGGCAGGCATCCTACTTGGTGGAGAGATAGGTACCAGAGAGAGTGATGAGGTAGTTTGGATGAAGGTAGGGTTTGTTGAGGGGTTCAGGGGAGTATGCACGGGTAGTGCGGGAGAGGTTTCAATGGGGACCAGTGTTACCTTATGATCAAGCCCTAGCAAATTTTCGGACGTTATAGGCAAGACCATGGCAGATGAGGCCAGAGATTATGGATGTAGGAGTGACAGAGGAGTACACGTAGTATAGTAGTGTGCATCCGATTCCACGTATTTCAGATCCTATTGAGCCTATACCCCCTTTTGAGGATGACAAGAGACGGCGATGGAGGAGGAGAGGAGGTAGGGGTGGAGGAGGGGGTGTTGGTATTTTGGATATGTTGATATGGTTTTGTCATTGATGTCAATACCTGTCATCGCTTGTCAACACTTATCAGCACTTGGAGATCTTTGGTTATGTTCACCAAAAGATTATATTGTTCACCGACACTTGGAATGACTTGGAGACTACTTGTTTATGTCAGACATTATTTTGATCACTTGGTTTTGGTGATTTAGTTATTGTTTTATTCGGGTTTGCATATTTTTTGTTATCGGCAAATAGGTCCAGGATATACACCGGCAGGCATATCTATTCTAGATCAGCACGACACGTTATGGAGATGATTTATTATTATTATTATAAATGCATTGAGCCGACATCATGCATCGCATAATGATTTATTTGTAATTGATTTTATTGTAATATCTTTTAGTGAGCCGACCTATTCAATTTGTCTTAGGTTATGGTATAAATGTAAGATCTCATTTGTGAGATTGATATGCGATCAGAAAAAAGAATTGTAATAAGGTATATGCGAAAATAAGAAGAGCAATACACGCAGACATCATTTGAAGGTTGAAGGAAGGTTTTTGTGAAGACAATTAAAACTAAACCGGTACTGAATCTAGCATATGAAGATGCTATTTTATGCAGTACATTATCATTGGATTTAACCATCCAATTGTAGTCAGTGTAACTCTCATTTTGTGATTGAGCAGTGAGCTCTAGGTAGTTGGCCTTTTTGCATGTGCAAAATCCATATTGTACACACATACTATCTGCAGTAGTATCATTTGATTGTGGGTAAGGCTTCCCACCATGGCTTTTCCCCTTAGAGGGTTTCCACGTACAAATATTTGTGTTATGTGTTGTGGATGTTATTGTCTTTCTGTTTTATGCATTAATATTTACCGGTACTCCAATTAACTAATAAAACTGTCTACCGGCATAAAGTTTGGTTTACCGGCATTAAGTATTAAGTTTTGGTTAAGTTAATTTTGGTTGAATTTATTGGACAACCAATTCACCCCCCCTCTTAGTTGTCTCTAGGACCTAACAATTTGTATTAGAGCTTAGTCCTCTTTTTGCAGAAGTTTAACAGCTTGAGGAGATCCAATGTCTTCTAACTATTTCAGGAAGGACAGTCAGAAAATTGATGGAACTAACTATGGCATATGGAAGATCGGGATGGAGACACATTTGAATTGCATTAGAAAGGACATATGGGATGTTAAAAAGAATGGCTATACCACTCCTACTCAAGGTCAACCTAATCCACCTAGCTTGGCTAAATATGAGGAAAATGATTGCAAAGCAAGAGAAGCACTTTTGAGCGCATTATGAGATCAGCAAGTCATGGGATTGTCAGACAGATCTACTGCTAAATCTATTTGGGAAAAATTGGAAACATTAAATGAAGGAGATTCCATAGTCAAAATTGTAAAACTTGAATGCTTCCGGGTTAGGTATGAAAGTTTGAAAATGGAAGAAGATGAAAGAATTTCTACTTTTATGGAAAGAGTAAATAAAATTGTTTTGGGTATACAATGTTGTGGAGGAACTTTAAGTGAAGATGATATTGTTTCTAAAGTTTTAAAAGCTTTTCCACTGGCATACAAAATGAAAGTTACTGCTAGAAATTAATTGAGAACAATGCCTAATGCATTAGTATCTAGAGACACCTTGGTTGGAAAACTTTCAGCTTTTGAACTTGAGGAATTTGGTCCTGTTACTACTATTAAGACAAATCTAGCTTTCAAGGCATCATCATCTATAGAATCATCATCATCAACTGAGAAATCTGATTGGAAAGCCTTCTATGCAAGAGAACTTGAAGAACTTGAAGCACTATTTGCAAGCGAAATGCCTAAAGGTCCAATTGGAAGTAAGTATGAAGGTAAAGCACCCTTTAAATGTTTTAATTGTAATAAGATTGGTAATATGGCTTCTAGATGTCCTAATAGACATGAAAGATTAAGAGAAGAATTTAAAAGAACATATAAGCCTAACCTTGATTATCAGAAATATAAGTTTAAGAAGAATAGAGACAAATCTTGTTATTATGTTGATGAAGGAGTTACTGATGATTCTGATGAGGATCCGATAGACAATGGATGGGCTTTTGTTGCTCTAATAGAAGATCAACCGGCACATGTTGTTCAACTGGTAGAGCAGGCCCTGGCAGCTAAAGTTGAAGATAAGGATGAATGGATTATTGATTCAGGATGTTCACATCACATGACTGGTGATAAGAGTAAATTCTTAACCTTTCAGGAATACAATGGAGGTTTAGTAAGATTTGGAGATGTTAAAGCTTGTTTGATCAAAGGAAAAGGCACTATATCTTTTGATGGTAAGAAAAATATTGATAATGTTTACTATGTTGAAGGTTTGAAGCATAATTTTTTGAGTGTTGGTCAATTAGTTGAGAAAGGATTTCAGTTACAATACAAGAATGGTAAATGCAAAATCTTAAACATATCTGATTTGGAAATTGCCACCAGTAATCAGACTAGAGGTAATATCTCTCATTTGAACAACAATGAGAAAGAATGTTTGATTGCACATATTGATGAAAGTTGGTTATGGAATAAGAGACTTTGTCATGTAAATTTTGATTGCATTGTGAAAATCAGTACAACTAAGGTAGTAAGAGATTTACCTAAGATGGTTAAACCTCACAATTTGGTATGTAAGGAATGTCAATTTGGAAAGCAAGTTAGAACAACTTTCAAGAGTATTCCAAAGAAGTCTAACAATGTTCTTGATTTAATTCATATTGATTTAAGTGGTCCAGCGAGAACTAGAAGTATACAAGGAGATAAGTATTTTATGCTAATCATTGATGACTATTCTAGAATGTGTTGGGTTACTTTTCGTAGGGAAAAATCTGAAGCATTTGGGAAATTCAAACTATTCAAGGTGATTATAGAAAATGAAACCGGCAAGAAAATAAAATTTTTGAGATTAGATCAATGAGGTGAATTCACATCTAAGGAATTTAATACATTTTGTGAAGTGAATGGGATCGGAAGACAGTTATTAGCACCCCGGACACCCCAACATAATGGAGTTGTGGAAAGGAAAAATAGAACTATCTTGGATGCAACCAGAAGTATGATATCAGAAGAAAATATACCTCATATATACTAGAGAGAAGCGGTCAATATAGCAGTTTATACATTCAACAGAGTTCACATCAGAGGTGAAACCGGTAAGACCCCTCATGAACTATGGTTTGGTAATACTCCTACTCTTAAATATTTTAGAATATTTGGACGTAAATGCTATATTAGAAGAGATGAGTATATTGGAAAATTTGATCCTAGAAGTGATGAAGGAATATTTCTTGGTTATTCATCTAAGAGCAAGGCATATAGATGTTTTAACAAGAGATTGTAGAAAATTGTTGAGAGTGCAAATGTGAAGATTGATGAATAGTTTAGAGGAAATTCAATGTACGTAGACTCTAAACCAGCAATAGAGATAATTACAAATGAACCTACTATGAATACACCAGTACAAAATGGTGATCTAGTTACACTGGCATGATCTGAGGATTCAACAATCACTGAAGAACAACAACAAGTAAAAACACCCCAGAGTGTAAGATTGAATCATTCTGAAGATCAGATAATTGGAAACAAATTTCAAGGAGTTATGACTAGAGGAAGATTGGCAAATGACAAGGTATGTCTTATTTCTCAAATTGAACCTACATCAATTAATGAGCCATGTGAAGATAAATATTGGATTAAAGCTATGGAAGATGAATTGGAACAAATTAAAAGGAATAACACTTGGTCATTAGTTCCCCGGCCTAAAGACAAAAATGTAATTGGAACTAAATGGGTTTTTAGAAATAAACTTAATGAAGATGGTAAGGTAATCAGAAAAAAAGCAAGATTAGTGTGTAAGGTATATTCATAGAAAGAAGGAATTGATTAGAATGAAACCTTTGCACCGGTAGCTAGAATTGAAGCAATCAGACTTTTATTGGCTTTTGCAGCACACAAGAACTATAAAGTATATCAAATGGATGTTAAATGTGCATTTCTGAATGGAGCTCTTGAAGAAGAAGTTTATATTGAACAACCTAATGGATTTTATTTGACAGATAACAAAGACATGGTTTGTAGGTTAAGGAAAGATTTATATGGTCTAAAGCAAGCTCCTAGAGCTTGGTATGCTAGATTGGAAAAATATCTTTTAAAGCTCGGATACACTAAAGGTAATGTTGACAACAATCTATTCTACAAAGTGACTAATAATGAAATCTTGGTTATTGAAGTTTTTGTTGATGATATAATCTTTGGAGGAGAAGATGGATTGTGTAAAGACTTTTCTAACAAAATGCAGCAAGAATTTGAAATGTCTATGATTGGAGAGATAAAATTATTTTTAGGATTGTAGATTTCACAGACTGATAAAGGTATATTCCTATGTCAATCTAAGTACTTGAAGGAATTACTAAAGAAATTTGGCATGAAAAACTGTAAACCGGTAAGCACACCTATGACTACAATTGATGAATTATCTTTGAAGGATGAATCAACTCCTATTAATCTGACTAGATACAAGTCTATGATAGCAGGTTTACTGTATTTGACACAAACAAGACCTAATATTATGAATGCAGTATGTATTATTTCAAGATTTCAGAGTAATCCTAAAGAAAATCATGAAGTAGTAGTGAAAAGGATTTTTCGGTACCTACAAGGCACTATAAATCTTGGTTTATGGTATCCTAGAGTTGAAATTTTTGACCTATGTGCATGCACAAATGCTAATTGGGCAGGAGATGTGGATGACAGAAAAAGAACCACTGGTGGAGCATTTTTTCTTGGTAGCAGACTAATCTCATGGTTGAGCAAGAAATAGAGCTGTACAAGTCTATCAACAATAGAATCAGAATATGTTGCAGCAGCAACAAACTATACACAGGTATTATAGATCAAACAAATGTTGAAGGACATAAATGTAAAACCAAAGGAACCTATAACTATTTACTATGATAATATGGCAGTAATTGATATATTAAAGAACCTAGTATTTCACTCTAAGACTAAACATGTTTCTATCAAATTCAATTTTCTAAAAGAGAATGTTGAAGCAAAAGAAGTGAAATTGGTTTATGTGAATACTAAAGAGCAGATTGCAGATATTTTTACAATGCCTTTTCCGAAGGAAACTTTTGAATATCTCAGAGAGCAACTTGGAGTCCTACCCCCACTGGTAGAGACTTAGACAGTTGATGTTTGCCATCAACCGATAGGATTAACAGAGAAATCTTTTATTTCGGCTTTGATGAGGAGAGCTACTTCTCAGGGGGAGTAGTTGGTATAATAAGTTGGTATTTTGTATTTGAAACTGGCTTTTTAAATGCTTTGGCATTTTATGTCAAAGGGGGAGAGATATTAGGGAAAAACATTTGAAAAACACTTTGGGGAGAGATATCTTTTGGGATAAATTATTCCTAGGGGAGAGAAATTATGTATTTTGATTTCTGGTTAATGATCTCTTTGGGAGATTGTTGGTTTTTGGTTTTTGGCATTCTGTTTTGACACTTTGATGGTTTTTCCATCTTGTGTTGCCATCAATGCCAAAGGGGGAGATTGTTGGTATTTTGGATATGTTGATATAGTTTTGTTATTGATGTCAACACCTGTCATCACTTGTCAACACTTATCAGCACTTGGAGATCTTTGGTTATGTTCACCGGTAGATTATATTATTCACCGGCACTTGGAATGATTTGGAGACTACTTGTTTATGTCAAAGACATTATTTTGATCACTTGGTTTTGGTTATTTGCTTATTGGTTTATTCAGGTTTACATATTTGTTGTTATCAGCAAATAGGTCCAGGATATACACTGGCAGACATATCTATTCTAGATCAGCATGACACATTATGGAGATGATTTATTATTATTGTAAATGCATTGAGCCAAAATCATGCATCGCATAATGATTTATTTGTAATTGATTTTATTGTAATATCTTTCAGTGAGCCAACCTATTCAATTGGTCTTAGGTTATGGTATAAATGTAAGATCTCATTTATGAGATTGATATGAGATTGGAAAAAAGAATTGTGATAAGGTATATGCAAAAATAAGCAGAGCTATACATGCAGACATCATTTGAAAGTTGAAGGAATGTTTTTGTGAAGACAATCAGAACTAAACTGGTACTAAATCTAGCATATGAAGATGCTATTTTATGCAGTACATTATCATTGGATTTAACCATCCAATTGTAGTCAGTGTGACTCTCATTTTGTGATTGAGCAGTGAGCTCTAGGTAGTTGGCCTTTTTGTATGTGCAAAATCCATATTGTACACACATACTATCTGCAGTAGTATCATTTGATTGTGGGTAAGGCTTCCCACCGTGGTTTTTCATCTTACAAGGTTTCCACGTACAAATATTTGTGTTATGTGTTGTGGATGTTATTGTCTTTCTGTTTCATGCATTAATCTTTACCGGTACTACAATTAACCGATAAAATTGTCTATCGGCATAAAGTTTGGTTTATCGGCATTGAGCATTATGTTTTGGTTAAGTTAATTTTGGTTGAATTTATTGGACAACTAATTCACCCCCCCCCCCCTCTCAGTTGTCTCTGGGACTTAACAGGAGGAGATGGTGATGGTGGAGGAGGAGGAGATGGAGATGGAGGAGGAGGAGATGAGGGAGAGGGAGGTGATAGGGGAGGCTTTGGTGGAGAAAGAGGAGGTTGTGGGTGTGGGGGTGGGGGATTTGGGGGTGGGGGTGGATTTGGAGGTGGGGGTGGAGGAGGAGGACGATTATAGAGGAGAGGTAGAGGGGGACAACTGTTATGACTATCATAGGGTCCACTTATACAGGGAGCAACTAGAGCAGTTGGTAGGGATGTTGGTGGGGGTGTAGAGCCTATGGAGATGGGAGAGGGAGCCATAGGTGGAGAAGAGGATCCTATGGAGATGGGAGGGGGAGCGACAAGTGGAGGAGCCATAGGTGGAGGAGAGGAAGATCTGTAGGAGTATATGATGTTACATTTATAGACTCGACTGACAACAACCGAGGCACGGTTGGAGGATAGGGAGGCAAATATTGCAGCAAGGGATGTCCAGTTGTTTGCACGGGAGGTTGAGTTGACTATAGTGGTGTGAGAGAGGGATGATCTGGTGGAAAGATTGAGGGAGGTATAGTATAGAGGACAAGTTATAGTGAGAGCATAGGGTCCGACTAGGGAGGTGCTGAGGAAGATGCGGCGGGCTCAGGAGGAGATAGACTACTGGCTGAGATTATATTAGTACATGGTACTGAGTAGTCAGCGAGCACTGAGCTATTCCTAGATGCGGAGAGCGAGAGTAGAGCAGTCTTAGAGGGTGCAGAGCAGTGGTGGTGTGATGGGTCCTCCTCAGTGAGATGGTGAGGGTGGTGCAGGGGGTAGTGGTGGAGCAACATCTGGCCAGAGTGCTATTTGAGAGTTGCTATGCACTTGTTTCTTTGTATTATGGACTATGATTTTGATGGCTCTTGGTAGTTGATATATTGTGACATCAGTGTACTCTGATACATGTATGTTTTTGTGATGCGATATATGATGTGATATATGAGGAGATCCCATGTTTTGTGATGATATGATATGCATATATATGATGACATGTATGTTTTTATGTAGGATGATGATTTATGAGTTATGCTTAGATTCATGCTATGGATGATTTTCTTTCTATACGTACATGGTGATGATATGATTTGTATATGCATGCTATGGATGATTTTGCTTTATATATGTACATAGTGATTATATGATTTCTATATGAATGCTATGGATGATTTTGCTAATCATGTGGATGCGGGTAGAAGATGGATGATGCTTGTATAATGATATAAATGTGATGCAATGAGGATGATGTATGCTAAATGATAAGATGATATAAATGATATTTGTGATAGATAATACTTTCTTATGTTGATGATATAATTTGATTATGATATGAGTTTTTGATGCATGTTTCTAAGATGAATCTAATTGGATCTAATTGGATAAAATGTGTATGCAAATGTTAAATGTATGCAACTAGATGAATGCACTTAAAATGGATGAACAAATGTTATGTATGAATGCCCTTAAATGGGGGGTATCTAAATGATGTGATGTGGTTGAGATGAATCTAAATGAATCTAAATGATTCAAAATATAACTAAGTGATAAATGAGATTGAAATGATAATGTAAATAAATGCAACTAAGTGATAATGAATAACTACACCTTAATGTAATTAAAGGATAATGAATGCATCTTATGAATCTAGAGGAAACTAAAAATGCACCTACTAAATGAATTCTAAATAAACTTAAGGGATAATGGAAGGAATGCATATTTAATGTTTTAAATGAAAGTATTGAATGGATGAATGAATATTCTTGATAAAATGTAAGTAGATGAGGATAAGTGAATTAAGCAACTAAATGATGATGAATGATTGTGTATGATTTAGATGAATGCAACTTAATGATTTTAAGATGCAACTAAAATGGAGATAGATGAATGAAATGATTTGAAAGGTATTTAAGTGAAGTTAAATACACTTAATGCAATGATGAAATATAAGTAAATGAGAACAAATGCACTGAATATTTTTAAATACACTAATGTGATGAATAAATTAATGCACTTAAATGAATATCTAAATGAAGAAAAATGCAACGAAACGATAATGAACTGAATGCAGTTTATGCAACTAAATGATAATGCCATGCCTTCATGATATATGAATGCAAGTTGGTGAGAATTTGCAGATGTGGAATGCAGATGTGAGATGATGTATCAAAGAACTCCATCATGATGTGTACATTATATTAGGTGCTTTCTCATATAAGCCTGAATGACTTGCATGCAAACAATAGATATAAACAGTGAATGAGCAAATGGATGGGTGATATGCAATTGAGTACAATATATACAGATGAGATGAAATGATGATCCATAGAGTATTCATAGTGCTTTATTTTCCTCATCGAGCATGGTAGTATCATTCTTGGCTGAGGTAGCGGGAACCAAGTTTGAGCATTTCACCTATAAGCAAGCATTTATAGACAAGGAAAAGTTACCCTCCATTCTGGGTCATGTGCAAATGGTCGAGGTATATGCTGTAGTCAGTAAGCCATAGTGATCCATGATTATATTTTGAAAAGGATCACGTAACTTAGTGAACTTCCCACGTAGACACCATTAGTACATGCCCTAGAGCTTCATTGGAACAATTCACAGATAGGAAAGAAAACGATATTTAGGACCCATCCCGGCTACTTTAATCACTTGTGGATATCCTGGAGTAGCATAGGAACTTGTTATGAATAAATAAATAACAAACCAACCAAGTGCTTATTAGTGTAAACATAATTTTCTTGTCAAAGAAAATGTTATCATGTCTTTGTTTCATGAGGAAGGATGCATCCTTGTGAAGATAGTTGTGTGCAGATGTTTTGATTGGTTGGTTGATTTGATAAGTGATCATCATTTGAGTAGCTCAAAATGTTTGTTTGGTGTCTATTTTAATGCATATGTACAAAGAATAATAGATGTTGCAATGTTTTTGGTATTATTTCTAACCAATTTGGAATGAAGAACTTAATGAATCGCAAGTAATGTAGAATCCACTTCTATCAGTAGGTTAAGAGTGTTTCCCCTAGTTAGATGTTGTTATGAAAGTGGGATGCAGGACACATGAAGTACTAGCCCTGATTGCAGATCAATAACAAGCCATGGTTTGAATGACGGATGAATGGATGCAATGGATGTGATTGTAACAAGTCTGAAAGACAATGGAGCCATAGCCTTTATGAGTGGTGCTTGTTTGCAGGTTTTCACCATTGCACTTACCCAAGGTGCCACAATAGTGGTTTTCACCATTTGGATGTATGATTTTTCTTTACTATTTTCTTGATTTTTTTGTGTTTTTTTTTTAAATTTTCTGCAGGATATTTTTTTGAATGTTTTTGATATTTTCTGATATATTGGAGGATCCTGATGCTCTTTACACCTTATGTATGAAACCGTTTGAGGTTCATGTTTTTTATCAGATCTGCTAGCAGTTCCCCTTCTGAAGTGGCCAATCAATATGCCCCAGATCCAAACACAACAATGATAACATATGGACCCAGCCAGTTGGATTCAAACTTGCCCTGATGTTCTTTGTTTGGTTGATTGCGATGATTCTCCCTGAGAACAAGATCACCTACCTCAAATGTATGAGGTTTAACCCGATTGTTGTAGGTTCTTCTCATGCGTTGCTGATAGGCTTTGAGGTGGTTGTATGCAGCTTATCGTCATTCATCAAGCAATTCCAAGTCCTGAAGATGAGAGACCCGATATGATTCATCATCTATCAGGTTATGCAAAGAGACCCAAAGAGATGGTATTTCAACCTCAATAGGTAGGATGGCTTCTGCTCCATATACCAATGAGTAGGGAGTTGCACCTATAGGGGTTTGAATGCTAGTTCAATACGCCATAGTGCTAGATTTAATCGAATGTGCCAATCATGACCAACATCATTGACTATCTTTTTAAGGATCCTTAGAATGTTTTTGTTTGATGCTTCGGCCTGACCATTGCCTTGTCGGTAATAGGGGGTAGAAAAGTGGTGTTGGATATGAAACTTCTCATAAAGCTCATGGACATTCTGATTTTTTAAAGGAAGCTCGTTATCTATGATGATGGACATGGGTACACCATAATGACAAGTGATGTAATTAAGGATGAATGAGGCAATCTGCTTATCGGTGAATTGGGTAAGTGGAACGGCTTTGATCCACTTTGTGAAGTATTTTATGGCGGTAATGATGAATTTATGGCCATTAGATGAAGATGGATGAATTTTACCCACAAGATCAAGTCCCCATTGATAAAAGGGCCTTGGCATTGTGATTGGTTGCAATTCTTGTGCTGGTGCATGTATCAGGTCTACGTGAACTTGGCACTTCTTTCATTTTCTTACAAAATAGGAGTCTTTTTCCATGGATGGCCAATAGTATCTAGCATGCATGATCTTCTTTACTAGGGAAGGACCACTTGAGTGAACCCCATAAATTCCATCATGTACCTCTTCCAAAACCTTTGTTATCTCATCTTATTCCAGACATCGAAGGAGAGTACCATTAAGACTTCGCCTATATAGGGTTTTGGCAACGATGGTGTATCGAGCGGTTTGGCAGATGAAGATTTTTTATTGGTTATTGGATTGATTAGGAGGAAGTGTGTGATCATGGAGGTAAGTGAATAACTCACTATACCATGGGGATTCAAAACCAACTAGGTGACATATATTTTTAGTTTCAGGGATATTATACTTGGGGATCCAAATCTATTCTACCAAGAACTCGTAGCATGTCAAATTTTATGGAAGATCCAGGAGAGATGCAATTCTAGCTATTAGGTTGGCAGCTCGATTCTAATCTCTAGGTACTTGCTCAAATGTGATAGTTGTAAATGATTCTTTGTAACTATCCACCATCCTTTTATATGGCATGAGCTTATCATCCTTAGTTTGATACTCATCAGTGACTTGTTAGATGACTAGATGAGAATCTCCATATACCGGTAGCTCTTTTAGATGCCATTGTATAGCCAATTTGAGTCATGTGATCAAAGCCTCATATTTTGCTATATTATTGGTGCATGGGAAAGTGAGCCTGTATGATCTCAGGATGTTGTCACCTTGAGGTGTGATGAAAAGAATACCTACCCTTGGGCCATGTTTGGTATATCAGTCATCAAAATAGAGCTTCCGCGGTTGTGTAGTTGTGATCATGAAGATCTCTTCATCTAGAAAGTTGGAAATAAGAGGATGATCACCTGCGAGGGGTGCATCAGCCAACTGATCTGCAATAGCTTGCCCCTTGATAGCCTTGTGGTCCACATACTCTATATAAAATTCATTCAAGATCATAACCCATTTGGCCAAGTGGTCTGTTAATGCTACCTTGTTGAGTAGGTATTTGAGTGGATCAATTTTGGCAATGAGTTGTACCTTGTACGTTAACATGTAGTGCCTCAATTTGGTGGCTGCTAATATAACTTCTAGGCAAGCTCGCTCAATAGGTGTGTAATTGAGTTCATATCCTACCAATGTACAAGAGATATAGTATACAACACATTCTTTTCCTTCTGCATTGTGTTGTGCCAGTAGTACTCCTAATGTTGTATTTGTAGCTAAAATATATAGCAATAGAGGTCCATTTGGATCTGGTGGGATCGGCAACATTGTATTCATTAGGTAGTCTTTAAGCATTTGGAATGATTGATGGCACTTTGTATCCCATTGAAAGCAGATATTCTTGTGTAATAGATGTGTGAAGGGATAACACTTATTAGCCAATTGTGTAATGAATCTCCAAATTGATTGTAGCCGCCCTTGTAATGTCCTTAATTGACTGATATTCTTTGGAGGTGGCATGTCCATGATTGCTTTGACTTTCACCAGATCTACTTCAATTCCATTGCTTGAGATAATGTATCCTAGGAGCTTTTTGGAGGTTACTCCAAAGACACATTTCTTGGGATTAAGATGAACATGATATTGCTCTAATATGTCAAAGATTTGACCCAGTATTTCTAGATGACCCTCTCTTGTTAATGATTTAGCTAGTAAATCATCGAAATAATATTCCATTATGGTATGCATCATATCATGAAAAATGGTAGTCATATCTCTTTGATAGGTTGCCCCTGCATTCTTCAGACCAAATGGCATCGCATTCCAACAATAGGTTCCCCATGGGCATGTGAAAGAAGTTTTATGTTGATCGTCTGGAGAAATCTTCATTTGGTTGTACCCTAAAAATCCATCCATAAGAGAAAGCATTGCATGACCCACTGTTAGATCAACAATCATGTCAATGTTTGGTAAGGGGAAGTCATCCTTAGGGCATGCCTTGTTCAAATCTCTAAAGTCTATACAGATATGGATGCCCCCATTAGGCTTTCCAACAAGTACAATGTTGGAGATCCAATCTGCATAATCGATTGGTCGGATGGAACCAACATCTAAGAGATTTTTGAGTTCTACTTTGACAAGAACAACAATCTGTGGGTGCATCTTTCAGAGATTTTGTTTTACCGGTTTAGCTCCTTCTTCCATGGTGAGGTGATTCATGACCAAATCAGGATCTAAGCTAGGCATGTCTGCATAAGAGCATGCAAAATTGATTTAACACTTCTGGAAGAATTCCAAAAAAATTGGCTATTCCTTTGGAGTTAGTATAGATGCCAAATGTATTTGGTGAGGAGTCTCAAGGGTCTTCACATTGAATTCTTTTGTTTCTTTGATTAAGATCGTCAATCTCTCCTGATTTGTACTAGAGGGGAGGATGTCAAGCCTTTCACCCGCAGGTGCCTCAGAGAGGTTTTCACCTTTGGATACGCTCTTTATTTTTACTTTTGTGGGATCAAAAAGTGCCACAGTATGGTTTTCACTGGAAGATCCATGTTTTATTGTGATATTTTTGTAGCTAAGAGGTTTGGCATCCACCCCAAAGTATATTGCACTATTAAGTTTGATGGAAAATCTAGCTTTATGATCCCCACTTGGTAAGTTATCCTGTATTTCTAAAAAGCCAATGAGCACCTCATCATTTTGGAAGTGATTAAGATATGGGGGATTTTGCAAGTTCTAGTTGATTAATTCAGGGTGGATGATAGGAATGACCTCATCAATTAGGTTGAGTTTAGAGGAGGCATCATTGAGGGTTAATATAGATGAGTGAAGTTCATCAATGGTACTCTCCTTGTCAAATTTTGGTGTAGGATTTGATGTAGGGCCTGTGGGAGTTGCTTCTTTCTCATTAATCCAAAAGGTTTTGATCCATGCCTCTTCATAAGATGGGATATCTTTATGAGGTGGGAGAGGTGATGTGTCTTCCTCGTCTGAAGTATTTAGATTCACTGAATCAAGTTCCCACTCATGTGAGTTCGTCTCTGAATCACTCTCTAACATCTGATTACTGTACCATGTTGGGGTGTCTTTTGTATTGAAGAGTGTATTGGTCACAAGTTTGTGCACTTTTACAGTTGGGATTGCTAGTGTTGCTAGTAGGATTATCGGTGTGGTTGATGCTGCTACTCAAAGGATTAGTGTTGTCGGTGCTACTAGTGCTACTAGTGCTACTGCTATTACTGATAGGATTAGTGGTTCTATTGATATAGTTGGTGCTACTCCTGCTACTGATGGGATTAGTGGTGTTGTTGATGTTGCAGATGGCTTTGATGCTATTGACGAGATTATCATCTTTGTTGGTGCAGTGGGTTTTGTTGGTGTCGTAGAGATAATCAAGGATGGCCTCCTTGGAGCAACTATTTAATACATGGGTTTGCTGGGTTTTCCTTTAAATCTGAGCTTAGGAAGAGATTCCTTTTGAAAACCTACTCCAGTTTTATCTTTGGGTTTCAACTCAGGTTGTAAGGGCTCTTCTCATCCCTGTTTGTAATGTCCCAAAGCACTCTGGCCATCATAGCCCATTATTTGCATGATAGTGAGGCCTTTGCCATATTTATCAGTTGGAAGCTTAGCTTGCGGGATTTTTGTGTTGATATGGTCTTTATAGATCCATTCTGCCAGTTCCTCATCTTTGGTTTCCTCTTCCTAACTTTTACCAGGGATGAACTACGCCAAAGTGCATGCTTGCTTGGCCAGTGGTGGTTGAAGCAACTTTTGAGGCTTGCCATGAGTTCTAGGGGAGGTGGGTAATTGCCCAACACAAAAGAGTTGGCTAAGATTATATTCCCCAGGGCCTTCCTCAATCATTTTCAATTTCAACTTCTCTTGCTTTGGTGTAGGGGTGATCGAACTAGAGAGAGAGGCTAGATTAACATATGATGTGGAAGGGATAGCTTCTTTGTTGTTAGGTATGATAATCTCTAACTGATGGTTAATATTGTTACAATATGCAAATGGATTTGCATCGCCAAGGATTGTGATTTCTACACCATTATGGGGAAACTTGATACATTGATGATAGGTAGATGGAACAGCTTGCATGGCATGTATCCAATGCCTTCCTAATTAAAGATTATATGGCAAAGGAAGGTCTAGAACTTGGCAGACTATATGCTTCACCATTGGCCCCACTCTGATAGATAATACAACAACACCTTTTGAAGAATGCTCTACATCATCATAGGCCTTAATGGTTATCTTTTTATTGGCATCCACTGATTCTACCACATACCCCAATGTTGTGACCAACTACAGGGTGCATATATTCAAGCCAGCTCCATTGTCAATCAAGACTCGCTTGATTTTGTGTTGGTTTACAAATCCTTCAATGTGAAGGGATGCATTATCAAGTTGTTGGAATAAAGTGTTATCACTTTCAGAAAAAGTGAGGCATGGTGATGACTTGAGACTACCAACCATGGCTTGAAATTGATCTATGTTAAGGTTGGCAGGGATTGATGCTTCTTGGAGAGCTTGATCTAAGATTGTTTTGTGTGAAGGGGATAAGCACAAAAGTTCTAATATGGATATGAGTACGAGCGTTTTATCCAATTGTTCCACAAGATTATATTGCTTGGGCAAGGGTGTCGTTCCTTATGGTGTTGCTCGAATGGTAATTTTGCTACAACGTGTAACAACATTGCATGCAGGATTTGGATCTTTGATGGTGAGAGTTACAACTTGTTCATTAGTGTCATAGAGGTGATTCATAGTATAATTATAGGCAGCTTGTGTATAATTAGTTGTAGTATTTGTGTTTCACCCTAAGGTGGAAGGACCCCTTTGATCATGTGATGGAAGTGGATTCTTGAATATTAGATGATCATCATTGGATGTTTTAGGGTCATATCCTTTGAATTCAATTTCTCCTCTATCAATAAGATCTTTCAATGGATGGAAATTGCTTGTCTTATGCCCTTTTCCTTGGTGGAATTCACAATGTTCATTATCTCTCCACCATGGAGGTTTGACCTAAGGTTCATAGTTAGATGTTTTTAGTAAGGTCACAAGATTGGAAGAGACCAATTGATGCAATATTGTTTCGATGGGTTCCCCTAAGGGTGTGTATGTGTATTTTGGTTTGTAGTCCTATTGTCGTTGTCTTGGTTCTTCTTGTGGTGCATTGCGACCTTGATTTGGTGGATGAGTGATGGTGATGTTTTTAGGAGGGGGATTTTGTCCTGCAAACCTTCCATAGGTTGTGCAAATTTTACTTTTCATGCACCCACTATCCCATCATTGACAACATTCTTGTTCTTGTCTTGAAATTGGGTTTATCACTATTATAACATGGATGAGGGCCATCTTTGGGTTCATTGTAGATTTTGATAAGTCCCTTTTTGATAAGGGTTGTTTCATATTTTAGTCCTTGAGTGATCATCTCTTAAAAGGATTTTGTACCCTTCATGTCTAGATGGAATTCCATCTCATCATTCAAGTTAGAAATGAATATTTCCACTAGTTCTTGTTCAGGCAAATGAAGAGAATGTCTACTAGATAGTTGCCTCCACCATTGCAGGAAAGCTGAGAACAACTACCCTGGTTTTTGTTTGATGTTGCATAGATTTGCCATGGTAACATCTCATTCTATGTTATGTGCATAATGAGCAATGAATTTTTGAACCAGTTCCTCAAATGTTCTAATGCCACCTGGTAATCGGGAAAACCATTGTGTGGTTGTGCCTCCCAAACTTTGAGGAAAGAGGCGCATTAGATAGGTGTCCTCATAGGCCACCTCTAAACAAGCTGAGTGAAATTCTCTTACATATCTCGAGGGTCTCCTTTTCCCCTATACTTCTCAAACTTAGGTGTTTTGAACCCTCATGGAAAAGGTGGCATATGCATGTTCCTATCAAAAGGATAGGGACACATATTGTTAAGTGAATACCGAGTAGTCTTTACACCATTATTGAGTTGTGGAGTGAGATTTTCTACTTGTTGTCTCAATATGTCTATTTCTGAAGGAGGAGGATGTGGGGGATTCCCTTGATGATTAATGTCATATCGGAAGTAATCCCTACCTCTTCCACCATCCTTATGTTGGCATTGCACACTCCAATGAGAAATTGTAGGTGATTGAAGGTATTGTCATTGATGGAAACCTTGCAATCTTATGGCACGGGCACTGACAAACTCTACACCGGTAGATAGTTCACAGACATCAATAATAATTTTTACCGACATCCTAGCCGACAAGATTTTGATGATTGTATTTTGTATTTAATTGTAATATCTTTTTGTAAGCCGACATGGCATGTTGTAATAAGACTCATATATAAGTTTGAGATCTTGTAGATCATTTTGTGTGGCACAACATAGAGGATAGATATGATGGATATGTAGAGCGAATATTAAGGCAAACTTTGTAGAAGGGTTTATGGTTATTGTATGAGCTTAAACTAGTATTGAACCTGGCATAGAAGATGCTTTTTGTAGTAGTAAATTATATTGGATTCTCATAATCCATTTTGTAAGTCAGTGAGACTTCCTATTGTAATTGAGTAGTGAGCCCTAAGTAGTTGGCCTTCCTGCATGTGCTGGCACATCTTGTAAGTAATATCCATTCATTGGCCAGTGAGTGAATATTGTGGGTCACAAATCCCACCAAGGTTTTTCCCACACCGGGTTTCCTCATTAAACATCTTGTGTTATGGTGTGATTTCTATGTTGTCTTTACTGTTCATATTTACTGCATTAATTCTTGTTTATCGGTACATTGTTTTGGAATGCAAAATACTTAATAAGGTCATAAAATCTATAAACTGATTAGATATTGATTCATCCCCCCCTCTCAATATCTTTAGGAATCCTAACATGTTATGACTATGTTGTTCAAATGTCTATTATATCCGTGTGGTATCAAAGTCAGAGGGTAGTTTGGCACCCTCTTGAGCAAGACTCAAAAAATGAGCTTCTGCATTGTTTCTAAGAATTTCATCAAAGAGTCTATTGAACTTGGGATTTTTTTGTGCTCTTTCGATATCTTAAGGAGTTGGAGTGCTCGGATCTTCATCATTTGTTCCTCCTCCAATGGCTTCTTGGAAATAGTTGAGGTTTTCTTCCTCCTTGTCTTCGATCTCTAGTTATCGGTTTCTCATTGATCTTGTTTGAGCCATGTTGTTTGAAATTTTTGAGGTGGGTGAAAGTTATTATGAGTTGGTGATGAAATGTTTGATGGAAGATAAGTGTTTTGTGAAATGTTTAGAAGATGGATCTCTAACACTGAAGGTTAGATGTTACCAAAGTTCTTTGTGAATTGCTCTTGTGTTTTCAATATTTTTTATGGTTATAAGGTATAGCAAGGTTTGAGATGTATTACAAACCAAGCTACCTAGCAATTAGAGAATGCACTCATAAACTAGTTTTAACCTGTGTAGAAATGCCTCTTAGGATGATGGATCCTAGATGTAGAAACACTCTAAAAGTGATTTGTTGGTTTGATTTAAGCAATATTTTTAAAAGAACTTAGGACAAGACCTTTTTGTGTTTTGAGAGTTGAATGGATTTGCGATGTGTGAAGGTGAAAGTGAATATAATATGGACCTCAATAAAAAATTTATGTCACAAAGGGGGTTTCTACTTCTTCCTCTCTCTTAGGAGTTGGTGGTTCCCCTTGAGCTATGTTGTAGGTGATACAAATTTTTAGAAAGAAAGAAGGGTTGATCTTGCTCCCTTTATTTTTGTGATAATTCAAGGCTCTATACTGAGTAAACTCTTTATTTTTCAAAGGTACTTTGTCGAATTTGTTGGATTTTCCTTGAAGATACAAATGCATATGATGCAAAAAGGCTCCGTGTGAGAGAAAAATTTGTATATTGATATAAAAAAACTTTCTTCTTTTGATAAGAGCTTTTGAACTCAATTGCCTCCTTTTCAATGTAGTCTTTTGATGAAGACTCTTTTTTCTCAAAATGTGAGTGATGGTCATACAAATTGATACTTTGTTTCACTTGTTTATGTTTGTTTTTGTTGGTCAATGTTGATGTAAAATTGTGTTGGATGAATACTTGGTTTAAATTTGTTTTGAAATTCTTTGACAAGAAAATAGAGCAAGCACACAAACACAATAATCTTATCGTAAAAGGCACAATAGGTGTGGGTCTAAATCAACCCAATCATAAAATTTTTGACCCTTTTCAAATGTTTTGTATGTGTTTTCCAAAAGCCTGAAGTCGGCTCAAATTTTTACTGGTCTGACACAAGATGAATACAACTCAAACACACTTTATCCCTAAGGTCAATGGCCAGTTGTGATATTTTCAGCCCACATCTTAATATTTCTTCAACTTTGGTACTACATACCTTATGAATCCTGTCGTGGTAGGTAAGGATGTGATACACTGAGTCTTGCACGAGTATAATAGATAGATAATCCCTATGATGGGGGAGTCACCACTTTTATCAAGCTACGAGTAGCTATTCAAAAAGCCTTGTTTCTACTCAAGTAAATATGTATGGTGAGTATCTTGGGAGAAAAACCATTTATGCTCTTGCACTGAACTTTTCAAAAATATCCTCAATCAATAGAATAGGTGGGCTTCTATAATAAAAAGTGTCTAGTAATGTTCAATGTTTTTGGACATAAGTTCATTCTACAGTGACTCACTTAAGAGCCTTGTAACTTTTGGTGGGGCCCATATGTCCTTTCGGCAAGTTACACTGTAGGAACAACTATACCCAAGGCTACATCTTTTTCTCTCACCTAATTTCTATAGCTGCTCGAAGGATTTACCGTGCAAGGTCGTTCCTAAGAGTGATGTGTCTCTTGGCAGGCCTCTCTTAAAAATTTAAAATTTCAAGAGTTACTAACACTTTTCTCTTGCACCTAGGACCACGAGAGCCAAGGGAGAGGATAGCGTGTGTTAGAAGTAGGATCACTCTATAGATTTTTTTGCACAAGTGTGCCAAACACTGAAAACACTTGTTCTTTTTAACTGATTTATTGCAATGTGATTTGAATGCTATTTGGAGATGTTGCTCCAACAAACATGGTGTTCTTTTTAATCCCTCAAAGCAATATGTTGTCTAACTAGGAAAGTGAAAATCTTGGTCAACCAAATTGAAGCATGTTTTTTCTTGAAGTAAAATCATTTTTGGAAACAGAATGGACAAATTGTTTGTTCTTTTTAACTTGCAAAATGAAATGTTGATTGTGAACTTTAGCCTTTGCAAGAAAATGAAAGTTGTTTTGTTTATTTTAAACCCAAAATAAAAGATTGTTCCTAACTTCCAAGAAAAACAAAGTTTATTTGTTTGAGTTTGTGGTTCTTTTTAACTTTGCAAAATGAAGTTCTTTTTAAGCCCCAAACTAAAAAATTATTATATGAAAAGTGAAGTTTGTTTTAGTCCAAAAGGGAAAGTGAATTATTTTTTATCCAGCTTTAAAAAAAAGTTAGAAAGCAGAAGAAAATAAAAATCCCTAATTTTTTAACTCCTTGAATCCTGTAAAACAAGAAGTTAGCAAAAACTTGCACAAAAAGAGAACAAATTAGTGAAACGAAAGTTTTTGGTGGGTCTACAAGCCTAAAATTTTGATTTTTTAGTTACATATTATTTTTTTTCAACTCTGTTACAATAGCACTACTCTGTGTAAACGCAGAAGTGCCACTTTAATGTAAAAGTGCTGAAATAATAATAGAGGCGTAAAAGAATGCCAAAGGCGCTATAAGAGGGACAGAAGCACTAAATTAAACTGTCAAACAAAATAAAAATTCTTTTAGACATAGAGCGCAAAAGTGCTAAAAGAGTTACAATAGCACTATAACTCGAACAAAGGCACTAATTCAAAGACAAAAGTGCCAGAAGGCAGACAAAGGCGCTAAATCCTCAATTGTCGAATGCACTGAAACATGTTCAATAGCGCTAAACCACAACCTATGTGGCAATTTTAACAATTTTTTTAAAAAAGTAGTTTTTAATCATAAGGTTGCATGTTCAAACCACGTCGGGTTCACCAAATGATGCACTGCAAAAAGGATGTTAGCAACACACAAGAGAAACAAGTCAAAACGTTAGTGTTAGTAGCATAAATCATAAATGAAATACAAACAAAACTACAATCCTAAGCATGCATATCAAGAGAGATATCAATCATATTATGGAAAGCATACGAAAATGGAGAAAAGACACAAAACACTCCCAAATGTTCTCAAACATGCTCATAGCTGCTCCTCCCTTGTTCCTCTCCTCTCCAAGTTCCACATGAGTGTAGCCCTCAACTTTTTGCACTACTATGGAAGTCTTACGGAGATTCGAGATTATGAAAATGAATAAAATATGCAAATACAAGCTAAATATGAGAAAGGCTAATTAAGCTATATTGATTTTAACCAAAATAACAATTTAGATATGATTTGCTCCTAAAATGCTCTCTCAATTTTAGTATAGATTAGATGCATACAAGATTTATGGATGTGGATATGAAGGAAATGGGCTCTATTTATAGTAAAAATAGAGAAATGGATGGTTGAGATTGAGTAATCTCAACAAGGGTTAGGATTGATGGGTTTGTGATCCATGTGAGGGTTTTCCACCCAATCCCAGGATGACAAATGTCAACATGAGATGGCTTGAGAGGAGAGGGAAGAAGCATTAAATGTTTGAAATGACATGAAGGTTATCTTGGGAGGTAAGGTTAGGCTTGAGTTGAATGAATAAAGCCATTATCCAATAAATAATGCTTTTATCCAATGGACAAACTCTTGTGCAAGAGTTAGTGGGGGATAACCATGGTCAAAGAAATGAATTCTTGAAGAGACCCATGAGTTAAATGGATGTTGAGTTAGAGGGAAAGTCTCTAACGATGTGGTTGAGTTGAGTTTGACCATTAATGGTTATGTAAGAGCCATAAATGGTCATGTAAGAACCATTAATGGTTTGGAAGACTTTAGGGGTTAACTTGTTGGAGACATAAAGCATTTAATGCTTTTCAAAGACTTTGGAGGCTTTGAGAAGTGACTTCAAGTTGCTTAGGAATGTGACAATAATTAGGGGATGATTAGGCTAATTAGGAATGGTTTAGAAGAATCTAGAATGGGTTAGAAGAACAAGTGGGTTTGGTGGGTGAGGGAAAATGGGATTTTTAATTAAACTAAAATTACTTTATCTCAACAAAATAGGTGCAACTTGCATTTGCAGGAGAATGTAAGTGGGGTTGTAGTTTAGGAATTTAAATAAATGTTTTATTATTTATTTAAAAGAGAAAAGGGGTTAAATTAAATAAATGTGCTTTATTCATTTAATTGATTTTGAGTGTGGCTTAATGAATTAATTTAAATAAATTGGATAATTTATTTAATTAATAGGAGAAGAGTTTGAGGATGAATTAATTAAATATTAATTTAATTAACTGATGACTGATGGTTAAATAATCAAATAAATAATAAATATTCATTTAGTTAAGTGGATAGATTTATGTGACTACACAAATATTTACATATATGTATATATATGTATATATACATATGTATAGATATATGTATATATACATGTATATATATGTGTGTATATATACATATATATATATATATATACGTGTACACATATGTATGTATATATACATATATACATATATATATATATGTATATACACATGTGTGTATATATGTATATATATATATGTATATATATATATATATATATATATGTTGGCAACAACAGCGAAGAAAAACTAAGGGGGGGGGGGGGTGAATTAGTTTTCACTGGATTAAACAATTTAAGCACAATCTCAGATCAGATCAACTGCAACAAGAATAAAGATAAACACAATAACAACAACGCACATAACACCAAGATTTTGACATGGAAAATCTTGTTAAGAGAAAAATTACTGTAGGAACCTACCCATAATAAGATGATGCTTTGTACTAGTATGTGATAATATTACAATGGCGAATGCATATGCATTCAAGCACAATTCCTAGAGATCACTGCTCAAAATATGATAAGCTAGAATGCTACAACCCTTAGGGAAGGTTCACTACCTTACAATAATATTCAGACTACATTTTAGTTCAAATGAACTAAAAGAGTAGCATCTCCTAATGTCTGATGATAGTTCTGGTTAAGCTCTTTTGTCTACCCTACAACAATCTCTTCTTGATACACCACACTGAAAGATGAATTCACTTATTCACATGTACACCACTCTCTAATATTGCAAACACAACACCCATACCCAAATTACATGAATATAACACCTATTTATACAAATCATCAACTTTGACAACAAGGTTGACTCAATCCTCAACACCTAATTACAAAATTATATCACAGGATACATAAATCAACCACCAGACCAATACAATGACATAGATGACATAACAGGGACCCAAATCAAATCCTTGAACATGCAACATCACTAGAAATCCCACCAAGATCAACCGCAATACACTACACCACCAAAAATACTGCATAACACGAAGAATATCATTAGACCCATAAGATCTTCCACAACATGGACAATGATCAATGCAGACCACCAAAAAAAATAAGACACGATCAAGAAAAACCAACAAGCATGTTAGAGCCATCTACAATAGTTGCACCAACACCCCATAATCAAATCTTCATTGATTAACATGCTAATACTCAAGAATACTCAATAGCAATAACTCGGACAAGAAAGGTAACTTGTGAAGCACCAAATCATGAACCATCTAAAATGAAGATACACATGAACATCCCAAACACTCTCCCAAATTTGCAACCAATATATGACCACACTGGAGCATAATGGATAAAACACCAAAACACAGATTAACTCAATACAATCACTAAAATAATTCTTTGCAACACCAAAACACAGGATTTTGTTGACATCAATGATATCAACATATCCTAGCATTAGCAATATCCAACAATCTCCCCCTTTGGCATCAATGGCACACAAATCTCCAAAGATAAGGAATTTTTTCACATGCTTCTCTCCCCCTTTGACAACAATGCCAAAGACAAAATACAAATCATGCTTCACTCCCTCTAAGAAGGATAATTTTGTTGGCATTGCATTGTCATTGATGTCAACTGGTATTGTTGGCCACCGATAAAGGTATGTAATCCATTATAAAGAAGATTGAACCGGTATAAGGAAGATTAACATGAAAGTTTGTCAATTGATATGGTGGAAGACAAGTAGGTATTAAGACTATTAGTAACTTCACCGGTATGAGGTAAGATGATTGTGTGTGTCAATATATTGTTAAGTCCTGGAGACAACTAAGAGGGGGGGTGAATCAGTTGTCAAATAAATTCAAACCAAAAACAATTTAACCAACTTAATGCTTAATATCGGTAAACCAGATTAATATGTCGGTAGACAGTTTTAATAGTTAATTGCAATACCAGTAAACATTAGTGCATGAAACACAAACACAAAGTCATCCACAACATATAACACCAATGTTTGTACATGGAAACCCCGTAAGGGGAAAAACTAAGGTGGGAAACCTTACCCACAATTATATGATACTACTACAGATAGTAAGTGTACATAAATGGGGTCTGCTCATGCAGAAAGGCCAACCGCCTGAGCTCACTTCTCAATCACAAAATGGGAGTCACACTAACTGCAGCTGGATGGTTAAATCAAATAAGAATGTACTCCACAAAATAGCATCTTTATATGCTAGATTCAGTACCGGTGTAATGCTGATATGCTTTCACAAAAACCTAGCTTCACCTTCAAATGATGTTTGCATGTATAGCTCTACTTATTCTCACATATACCTTCACACAATCCTTTTTTTGTATTGCACACTTGATCTTACAAATAAGATCTTACATTTATACCATAACCTAAGACCACTTTTAGTAGGTCGGCTCTACAAGATATTACAATAAAAATATTTTACAAACAATATAATATCCGATGCAATAACCAATTGAACATGTCGGCTTAATGCATTTACAACAATAATTAGTCATCTCCATAGTGTGCCATGCTGATCTGGAAAAGATAAAGTTACTAGTGTAACCCTAGACCTATTTGCCGGTAACAACAAATATGCAATTATGAGTATACCAATGAACAAAACTCCAGGACAAAGTGTCCACACAATGTCTTTTACATTACCAAGTGTTTTTCGTATCATTCCAAGTGTCAATGATCATTATATCTTGCTGGTGTACCAGATACTAGTAACTGTGCAATAGTTACTTGCTTGCCGGTGAATGTTACTGATCCTCCAAAGTGCCAGAGTTGATAAGTGTTTAGTAGGTGTTGACATCAATGACAAAACCATACCAAAATACCAACAATCTCCCCCTTTGGCATTGATGGCAACACAAGATGGAAAAACCATAAAAGTGCCAAAATAGGAATGCCAAATACCAAAAACCAACAATCTCCAAAAAGATCATAACCAGAAATTAAAATATAGATACAAAGAGTAATAATCTCTCCTAAACAACAATCTCTCCCCTTGGGAGCAACATGTGTTTTCCTTGTGTTTTTCAAAGTTTTTCCATACCAATCTCTCCCTCTTTGACATCAAATGCCAAAGTTACAACAAAACAAAGTTCATATACAAAATACCAATTAAATCAATATACCAACTACTCCCCCTAAGAGGTAGCTTCCCATCAAAGACCGAAATGAAAGATTTCTCTGTTAATAATGTCGGTTGATGACAATCATCAACTGTCCAAGTCTCTACTAGTGGTGGTATGACTCCAAGCTGATCTCTAAGATATTCAAAAGTCTCCTTTGGCAAAGGTTGAGTGAAAATATCTGCAATCTGCTCTTTAGTGTTCACATAAACTAGTTTTATCTCCTTTGCTTCAACATTTTCCCTTAGAAAATTTAGTTTGATAGAAACATGCTTGGTTTTAGAATGTAGTATCGGATTCTTAGATATATCAATTGCTACAGTGTTGTCACAATAGATAGTAATAGGTTCCTTGCATTTTACCTTTATGTCTTTCAACATTTTCTTAAGCCATAGTACCTATTAGGATTCCCACAGATACTGAGAGGGGGGGGGGGGTGAATCAGTATCTAACCAGTAATGAGTATTTCTTAATTTGAAACATATAGAACATAAAATAGCAGTATACTAGTATGCAAGAATTAATGCAATAAACAGAATCAGAAACATCCACATGAAAAGAACACCATAACACAAAATGTTTAATGAGGAAACTTGGTGTGGGAAAAACCTCGGTGGGATTTGTGACCCACAATATTCACTCACTGGCCAATAAGAGAATATTACTTACAATAGGGGCCTGCACATGCAGGAAGTCACACTGCCTAGAGCTCACTACTCAATGAGAAGTCACACTGACTTACAATGAGGATTATACTAAACTAATGACTTGTACTACTTTACAATAGCATCTCCAATGCCAGATTCAGTACCGGTTCTAACTCTATTCTTTACATATACCCTTGACCTATAATTTGCATATTAGGTCTGCCTAATAATTTTCTTTATGCTCGCTACATTACCTCACTAAATGTCTACAATGATCTCCTTTATATACAAGAGTCATTTTACAATTTGCCAAGTCAGCTTACAATAATAAACAAAATATTACATATCAAAAATCTTGTCGGCCTTTATGCCAGCATACATCTTTTCTTCTGTGTCGGTGCTGGTGCTGGTGTAGAGTGATCTTGTTGATGCCGATGCACTATCTTGCTTGTGTAATGCTTTGTCGGCATGATGTCTTGTCGGTGCCATAGGATTGCAAGGTTGCCATCAATGAGAAAAACTTCAATCACATACAATGTCTCATTGGAGTGTCCATATGCCAACAATCTCCCCCTTTGGCATTGATGGCAACGCTCATGAGAAATTTCAAAAAGTGTCCAAAATTTGTAGTCCAAAAAAAATTTACCAAAAAGAATGTTTACCAAAAATATGAAGAGCTCCCCCTGAGCATATGATTCCTGTCTTTGAACTTTCTCATCCTACTACTCCCCCTTTGGCATCAATGACAAAGGTTGTCAAGATGTTAGTAGAGTTTGTAGTTACATCTGTCCATATCCTCAACCCTATAGTTGGGTAGTTATTATCTGAAAAAGATCACCCAAAATTAAGTTTATACTATCCATAAACTTTTTTCTATCTTTTATTGTTGTTTTAGTCCTCTTCATAGTACTGGTGAGATGCTACAATTGCTTTGCCGGTGTTTTACTTCCCTATGCTAATGCCTCTGAGATTTCCTTCTGCAGAGATGCTAGATAGTCCAATCTTGGACTCAGTTTAGATCTCAAGTGTTTTGCCTTGTTTATTATTCTCTCTTTCTCTCTTTCTTGTTTAAGCAATTCTTCCTCAAAATTTGCTAACTTATCTTCAAAAATAGATAGTGAATCCGGTGAGTTGACAAAATTGTCTACAAGCTTATTTATCTCATCCTGTGTCTTGCTTATTTTCTTGTCAATATCTACAGTCAAGAAGTTTGTTTTGCATGTGTCTTTATACAAATTTTTATACTCTTTCAACCAACTACATAGTTCCGGTAGAAGTGTGTCAAAGTCTCTATTACACTTCTTTATTTCTTCATCAAAGAATTTTTGTTTCTCCTTTTCTACCATGTCCTTTACTGATTCTTCCTTTATTTTCTTAATGTTTCCAGAAATGTATTTACATAATGTATCCAATTGTCCTAAAGAATCTTTATTATCTATATTACAATCAAGAGCAATTATTTTCAAAATTGGTATTGAATCATCTATTGCTTTATAAGCCTATGAACTGCAGTCAGTTATTTTCTTAAAGGATTCAAGTAATACCTCAGTCACATTGGTTGACTTGAATGTTGATGATGATCCAAGAGTCTGAGTGCCGGTGGAAATAATCATACTTGTATTGACCTCTGGCAGGTCAGTTTGTGTTTGCATTTCTTTTAGCACTAGTTTTCCTACTTCATTGCTTATCGGTGGCATTGTTTCCTCGTGAGCCTATTCTGGAGCGTTTAGCTCTATTGTTTTCTCTGTTTGTGTCTTAGATTCCATCTTTTTCCTTGTATCCTCTGTCGGTTGTGCTTTATCTCCTGTTATGGGAGGCTCTTTAGCCATAGCTGACTTTTAGTTGTATCTTTATCAACTGTTATGTTGATCTTTTGGGTATCAACATTTACAGTGTATAGGACTTCAGGATTTGGATTTCTATCCTCTCCATCCATGCTTTCTGCTGTCGGTTGGTCTTCAATGATTGTAATTTTCATAGGTGGAGGTAGGTTGTCTTTAACCTTTATGCTTGGAGGTCCACCAACTTTGCCTTTCCCTTTGTCCTTATCCTTCTAATATACCTTAATAGGCTTGGGATTCCTGTATTCTTCTTGTTTTTCCTTTTCAACCAGGAATATGTCCCAACCATCTTCTATTTCCTCTGTAACTTCTGTAACTCTTCTTTCCATCAGTGAAATATGCTGGTGTGCAGTGGAGAAAACTATTCGGTTTGCCTGAGCAATCAGATCATTAATTTCCTTTGGAGAGTTTACCAGATATACAGCAAGTAGTTTTTCTATTTTTATTTTCTTGTCTAATTCAATCACTCCTTGCCTTCTAGCCTCAAGTCTTTTGTACAAATCATCAGGAATTTCATTGATTACTTCCATCAAAAACTTTTTGTACATGTCCATATGCAGTATTACACTTTCCTCAACTTGCCCTTTCTCATCAGCAGATAGAGTGTCATAAATTTTCCCTATGTTTTTCAGTTTTCCTTCCTCTGTGATCTCATTTAGCAATATGTCTAGAGGTGCCAAGTCAGTTTTTGTCTTTTTCTTTTTCTTAGGAGTTAGCTTCTTTTTAGGTGTGACCTTTCTGATCGGAGATCTCACAGCTTGTTGCTTCTTCCTTGTCCTTCTAGGTGAAGGAGTGGTTGCCGGTGAGGGATTTCTTTTCCTAACAACTCTTTTAAAGGTTGTTGGCATGTCACCTTCTGAAGAAGTACCTACCGGTGATAGATGAGCTTCAGGTTGTGGGGCTGCCAACTCATCTTCTGTTATGCTGGTTTTCTTTAATACATCTTCCTTAATGGCCTTTGCTTGTCTGGATCCTTTCCTCACAAATACCTCTACCTTCTTCACTCTTTTCTTGGACTGTGTTTGGCTTTCTATGGTTTCAGCACTACCAAATACTTCTTCCTTAGGTTCTTTGGGGGCTTCCAGAAGTGCTTTGGCATAAGTTTCAACTATGTGGTCATCTGTCTCATAGCCCATTTCGGTTACCTAGATTGTCCTTGGGATGACTACTTCCATCAATATTTCATCCTTTTTAATAGAAAAGCATATATCATCTTTGTATTTATCTACATTTTTCTGAGATAACCTTTTCCTTTTCTTCATTTTTGTCTTCAGTGCTTGGAAAAAGTCATGAATGTTGTTTTCCTTGTTCTCACCCATGGAATTAAATAGTTCTATCAATTGCTTTCCTACTGGTATGTCATATCCTAGTTCTTTATATCCTATATCGGGAACCTGTTTTGTTATATGAAGCATTAGGCATACTAACAGATTTCCAAATCTGAAAGTTCCTTTCTTATCCGTCTTTATCTTCCCAAGGTTGTCTATCAGTTCATCCTTTAACCATTCATAGATGTCAATTTTTGTATTGTCTGTTATCATATCATAAGCACTCTTAATGCACAAACTTGAAACTGAGTTAAGTCTATTAGCATGAGTGGCTTTCTAACCCAATATCATGCTTATGAATCTCACATTTGTATCCTTTAGATCATTAACCCTTAGAGATCTCTTATCAAATGTTGCACCTGTTAGGTCTAGGACTAAATCATTTGAAACCTTCTTGTTTTTGTCTGGTCTTTTACCGGTGGTTGGTAACCCTGTGACAGCCTTTACGGCTTCCTTGGTGATCTTATGAATTGCATCTAACCATAAAAATTCTCCATGAACTCTGCTTAACACTATCCTAATCACATCCTTAGGAAATTCAGGGATGCTAAGGATTTCTATGAATCCTAGGGTTTCAATAATCTTGTGTTCAGCTTTAACATTGTCGATATCATCACATATCTCGGTTTTATACCTGGTTTTGATTTCCTCATCTCCTAACTCTTCAATGTTGCAGTGGATGTACATTCTAGGGTCTTCAACATATACAACACCTTTAGGGATTTGAGAAAATGCACCTAAGGTATCATCCTTCTTTGCTATTTCGGGGACTAACTAAAATATGGGCCTAGGTCTTTTAATTACTTCCACAATAGTAGGGTTTGCTATGTATTCAATTGCAAAGGTGGATGCCATGATTAAATACCTTTTTTTTTCTATCTTGGATGGATGATTGCTTGGAGTGTGCTTGCTTCTTGCTTGAAATGCCTTATCTCAGAATCTTTGTGCTCTCTGAAAGTTTGAAATCATGATGAAATGAAATGGAGCCAAAACCTTATTTTTATAATGTCTTTTTGCCATCTACCACATTAATTGCATGCCGGTTAAGTATTCACTTAACATTGTTTGCCGGTAATGAGTAATTTTCAACTTCTTATCTCTGACCGAGGGAATAATAGCATATGTATCATTAGATTGCCAAACCCTCAAGGAAATTTTCTTCAATTAGATGAAGAACTTCCTACCGGTGGAGCACTGCTTTGTCCTGTCGGTGAAGCATCACTCTGTCCTGCTAGTGAAGCATCACTCTATCCTGTCGGTGAAGCATTTGTTGGTTCTACCGATGGAGGAGTATTCCCAATATTTAGATCAGCTTTTCTAATCCATTGCTTTGATAATTCTTGCTTAACCTCTTCAACTTTTTCTTTTCCTTTTAAGCTAGCACTTTTGTTGTCTACCAGTGTACCTTTACTTCTACAAAATTTAGCAATATGCCCAATCTTGTTACATGCATAACAAGTTACATTATTTTTTTGAATAGCTTTCCCATAACCTATGCCGATTTGTGTTCTACATTGATTAGATAAATGTCCAAATCTTTCACAAACATAACATCTCACATTCATTCTGCAGTTTTCAGAGTTATGACCAACTTTGTTGCATTTGGAACATTGATCGGTGGGTGTATTGATATTCTGATAATTCCTAGATTTACATTCATTTGCCCTATGACCATACTTATTACAGTTAAAGCATTTTCCGTTGAATTTATATGCATTAGGTGGTCTTACTAGTTTACTGTGAGCCTGAGTATTTGCAGTACCGGAGCTTTCACCAACTTCAAAGCCAATTCCAGAAGTGTCACCTTTAGGGTTTTGATTCTTCAATAAGGTACCAAGTTCTTTTGAGCTTTTCTTGAATTTTTCTTTATGTTGATTTGCAGTTTCTAATTCCCTTTTCAAGATTTCTTTTTGTCTCATTAGTTCATTTGAGTCATTTTGAGTATGCATCAGATCTGTCTTCAACATGTCATTTTTATAGCTAAGCCTTGTGTTCTCATTTGCTGCATCACTTAGCCTTCTGGTCAATTCTTCTTCATTCTTCTTTCTATCCTCAATCTCTTTGCAAAATCTCATAGTCATATCCTGCATTTCATTTTTTGTTGTCATGATCTCTTGTTTCAGCTTGCTTATCATATCAATAAGAGATTCCTTTTCATCATTCTCATTTTGCAATTTTTCACAAAGTTCTCTTCTCTTATTTCTTGCAACAATAAGATTTTCTTGAAGTGCCTGAATGATATCTTGAGCTGCTCTTAAATCATCTTCTAATTTGATATTTTTCAACTTCTCTGCATCATAGTCAGTAAGAGCTCCTTCAAGTTGCTTCATCAGATTTTCCATCTTTACCAGTGTCAAGATCTTCCTCAAGCTATTAGGCTTCTGAAAATAGAGGACTAGGCTCTGATACCAATTGTTAGGATTCCCACAAATACTAAGAGGGGGAGTGTGAATCAGTATCTAACTAGTAATGAGTATTTCTTAATTTAAAACATGCAGAATATAAAATAGTAGTATACCGGTATGCAAGAATTAATGCAATAAATAGAATCAGAAACATCCACATGAAAAGAACACCCTAACACAAGATGTTTAATGAGGAAACCTGATGTGGGAAAAACCTCGGTGGGATTTGTGACCCACAATATTCACTCACTGGCCAACAAGAGAATATTACTTACAATAGGGGCCTGCACATGCAGGAAGGCCAACTGCCTAGAGCTCACTACTCAATAAGAAGTCACACTGACTTACAATGAGGATTATACTAAACCAATGACTTGTACTACTTTACAATAGCATCTCCAATGCCAGATTGAGTACCGGTTCTAACTCTGTTCTTTACATATACCCTTGACCTATAATTCACATATTAGGTCTGCCTAATAATTTTCTTTATGCTCACTACATTAACTCACTAAATGTCTACAATGATCACCTTTATATACAAGAGTCATTTTACAATTTTCCAAGTTGGCTTAGAATAATAAACAAAATATTACATATCAAAAATCTTGTCGGCCTCTATGCCGGCATACATCTTTTCTTCTGTGTCGGTGTCGGTGCCGATGTAGAGTGATCTTGTTGATGCCGGTGCACTGTCTTTCCTGTGTAATGCTTTGCCAATATGATGTCTTGCCGGTGCCATAGGATTGCAAGGTTGCCATCAATGAGAAAACCTTCAATCACATACAATGTCTCATTGGAGTGTTCATATGCCAATAGTACCTATGTACAGTTAGCTGCTGCTACAACATATTCTGATTCTGCTATTGATAAAGATGTACAACTTTGTTTCTTACTCAACCAAGAAACTAATCTGTTTCCAGGAAAGAATATTCCACTAGTGGTGCTTTTTCTATCATCCACATCTCCTCCCCAATTTGCATCTGTATATGCACATAGTTCAAAGTTTTAATCTCTAGGATACCATAATCCAAGATTTATAGTGCCTTGTAAGTACTGGAAAATCTTTTTTACTGTTGATTCATGATTTTCTCTAGGATTACTTTGAAATCTTGAAACAATACACACTACATTCATAATATCAGGTTAGGTTTGTGTCAAATACAATAAACCTCCTATCATAGATTTGTATCTAGTCAGATTAACAGGTGTAGATTCATCCCTTTGTGATAATTTATCGTTTGTTGTCATAGGTGTGCTTACTGGTTTAGAGTTCTCCATCCCAAATTTCTTTAGTAACTCTTTTAAGTACTTGGATTGACTCAAGAATATACCTTTATCAGTCTGTGAAATCTGCAATCCTAAAAATAATTTTATTTCTCCAATCATAGACATTTCAAATTCTTGCTGCATTTTAATAGAAAATTCTTTACATAATCTATCTTCTCCTCCAAAGATTATATCATCAACAAATACTTCTATAATCAAGATGTCATCATTAGTTATTTTTTAATATAAATTATTGCTTGCATTTCCTTTAGTAAAAGCAATCTTCAAAAGATACTTATCCAATCTTGCATACCAAGCTCTTGGAGCTTGCTTTAGTCCATACAGAGCTTTTCTTAACCTGCAAACCATATCATTGTCATCTGTCAAAGAAAATCCATCAACTTGTTCAATGTAGACTTCCTCTTCAAGATCTCCACTAAAAAATGCACATTTAATATCCATTTGATAAAATTTGTAGTTCTTGTGTGCTGCAAAAGCCAAAAATAATCTGACTACCTCAATTCTACCTATCGGTGCAAAGGTTTCATTGTAATCAACTCCTTCTTTCTAAGAATATACCTTACACACTAGTCTTTCTTTATTTCTGACAACCTTACCATCTTCATTAAGTTTGTTTCTGAATACCCATTTGGTTCCAATTACATTTTTATCTTTAAGCCGGGGAACTAATGTCCAAGTGTTATTTTTCTCAATTTGTTCTAATTCTTCTTCCATAGCTTTAATCCAAAATTTATCTTCACATGCCTCATTAACAGATGATGGTTCAATTTGAGAAATAAGACATGCCTCTTCATTTTCCAATCTTCCTCTTGTCATAACTCCTTTAAATTTGTTTCCAATTATTTGATCTTCAGATTGATTCAGTCTTACATACCGGGGTGTCTTTGTTTGTTGTGGTTCCTTAGTTACTGTGGAATCCTTAGATGATATCGGGGTAACTGGATCTTCATTCTATACTGGTGGATTCTGTGTAGGTTCATTTGTCAAAATTTATGTTGCCGGTGTAGAGTCTATGTACCTTGAAGTTCCTCTGAATTGTTCATCAATCTTTACATTTGTACTTTCAACAATTTTCTCCAATCTTTTGTTGAAATATCTATATGCCTTGCTCTTAGATGAATAACCAAGAAATATTCCTTCATCACTTCTAGGATCAAATTTGCCAATATACTCATCTCTTCTAATATAACATTTACTTCCAAAAATTCCTAAATACTTAAGAGTAGGAGTATTACCAAACCATAGTTCATGAGGGGTCTTACCGGTTTCACCTTTGATGTGAACTTTATTTAATGTATAGATCATTGTACTGAATGCTTCTCTCCAATATACATGTGGTAGGTTTGCTTTTGATAACATACTTCTTGTTGCATCCAAGATAGTTTTGTTTTTCCTTTCAACAACTCCATTCTGCTGTGGTGTCCGAGGTGCTGATAGCAATCTTTTGATTCCATTCACGTCATAGAATGTATTAAATTCCTTGGATGTAAATTCTCCTCCTTGATCTGATCTTAAACATTTGATTTTCTTACCAGATTCATTTTCATCCATTGCTTTGAATAGTTTGAAATTTCCAAGTGCTTCTGATTTTTCTCTAAGAAAAGTAACCCAACACATTCTAGAATAGTCATCAATGATTAACATGAAATATTTATCACCTTGTAAGCTTTTAGTTCTAGCTGGACCACATAAATCAGTGTGAATCAAATCAAGAGCATTATTTGATTTTTCTAGAATACTTTTGAAACTAGCTCTAACTTGTTTTCCAAATTGACATTCCTTACATATTGTATTATGAGGTTTGACAATTTTAGGTAAATCTCTAACTGCCTTAGTAGTATTGATCTTATGCCATAACCAGCTTTCATCTATATGTGCAATCAAGCATGTCTTTTCACTGTTATTCAAATGAAAGATATTACCTCTAGTCTGATTACCTGTTGCAATTTCCAAACTAGTTCTATTCATGATTTTGCATTTTCCATTTTTAAATTGTAACTGAAATCCTTTCTCAACTAATTGACCAACATTCAAAAGATTATTCTTTAATCCTTCAACATAGTAAACATTATCAGTGTTATGCTTACCATCAAGAGATATTGTACCCTTACCTTTGATCGAACAAGCTTTGTCATCTCCAAATCTCACTAAGCCTCCATTGTATTCTTGAAAGTTCAAGAATTTACCTTTGTCTCCTGTCATATGATGTGAGAATCCTGAATTAATGATCCATTCATCCTTTACTTCAACTTTAGCTGCCAGGGCTCATACTACCGGTTGAGCAGTAGGTGCTAGTTGATCTTCTATTACAGCAACAAAAACTCATCCATTGTCTACTGGATCCTCATCAGAATCATCAGTCACACCTTCATCAGCAATGTAACACGATTTGTCTTTATTCTTCTTAAATCTGTATCTCTGATATTCAGGGTTAGGCTTGTATGTTCTTCTAGCTTCTTCTCTTAGTCTAGCATGTCTATCAGGGCATCTCGAAGCCATATGACCAATCTTATTGCAATTAAAACATTTAAAGGGTGCTTTACCTTCATACTTACTTCCAGCTAGACCTTTAGGCATTTTCCTTGCAAATAGTGCTTCAAGTTCTTCAAGTTCTTCATTCTCTTTCCTACTTTCTTCAAGTTCTCTTGCATAAAAGGCTTTCCAATCAGATTTGTCAAATGATGGAGCAGATGATGTTGATGCTTTTAAAGGCCAAATCTGTCTTTATAGTAGCAATAGAACCAAATTCTTCAATTTCAAAAGTTGAAAGTTTCCCAATCAATGTATCCCTAGTAACTGATGTATTAGGCATAGTTCTTAACTCATTTATAGCAGTGACTTTCATTTTATATGCCAGTGGCAATCATCTTAAAACTTTTGAAACAATTTCATCCTCACTTAAGGTTCCTCCACATCATTTAATACTCAAAACAATGTCATTTACTCTTTCCATAAAAGGAGAAATCCTTTTATCTTCTTCCATTTTCAGATGTTCATACCTGACCTGGAAGCTTTCAAGTTTTGCAATTTTGACTGTAGAATCTCCCTCATTCAGTGTTTCCAAATGATCCCAAATAGCTTTAGCAGTAGACCTATCTGATAGTCCCGTGATTTGTTGATCTGATAATGCGCTCAAAAGTGCTTCTCTTGCTGTGCAATCATTTTCCTCATCTTTTGTCAAGTTAGCTAGACTAGGTTAACCTTGTACAACAGTAGTATAACCATTCTTTGTAACATCCCAGATGTCTTTCCCAATGCAATTTATATGTGTCTTCATTCTTATCTTCCTTATGCTATAGTTGGTTCCATCAAGTTTAGGACTGTCCTTCCTGAAATAGTTAGTAGACATTGGATCTCCTCAAGCTGTTAAACTTCTGCAAAAGAGGACTATGCTCTGATACCAATTGTTAGGTCCCAGAGACAACTGAGAGGGGGGGGGGGTGAATCAATTGTCAAATAAATTCAAACCAAAAACAATTTAACCAACTTAATGCTTAATACCGGTAAACTAGATTAATATGTCGGTAGATAGTTTTAACAGTTAATTGCTATACCCGTAAAGATTAGTGCATGAAACATAAACACAAAGTCATCCACAACACATAGCACCAATGTTTGTATGTGGAAACCCTGTAAGGGGAAAAACCAAATTGGGAAACCTTACCCACAATTAGATGATACTACTACAGATAGTAAGTGTACATAAATGGGGTCTGCACATGCAGAAAGGCCAACTGCCTAGAGCTCACTGCTCAATCACAAAATGGGAGTCACACTGACTACAGTTGGATGGTTAAATCCAATAAGAATGTACTGCACAAAATAGCATCTTCATATGCTAGATTCAGTACCGGTGTAATGCTAATATGCCTTCACAAAAACCTAGCTTCACCTTCAAATGATGTCTGTGTATATAGCTCTGCTTATTCTCACATATACCTTCACACAATCCTTTTTCGCATTCCATACTTGATCTTACAAATAAGATCTTACATTTATACCATAACCAAAGACCAATTTTAGTAGGTCGACTCTATAAGATATTACAATAAAAACATTTTACAAACAATATAATATCTAATGCAATAACCGATTGAACATGTTGGCTTAATGCATTTACAACAATAATTAGTCATCTCCATAGCGTGCCATGTTGATCTGGAAAGATAAACTTACCGGTGTAACCCTAGACCTATTTGTTGGTAACAACAAATATGCAATTATGAGTATACCAATGAACAAAACTCTAGGACAAAGTGTCCACACGATGTCTTTGACATTACCAAGTGTTTTCCATATCATTTCAAGTGTCGGCGATTATTATATCTTGCCGGTGTACCAGATACCAGTAACTGTGCAATAGTTACATGCTTGTCGGTGAATGTTGTTGATCCTCCAAAGTGCTAGAGTTGATAAGTGTTTAGTAGGTGTTGACATCAATGACAAAACCATACCAAAATACCAACATATATTGAGTGATAATCGATAGAGCATAACTTGGTGTGGAAGTTAGCTGTCTGTTTATGATGAAGAGGAAGAATGTTAAAATAATCACAAACCACTAGATGTGAAGATATGATATTGGTGTAGTGCGCACCACCGATAAGGGCTTGTACCAGTATGAGGTTGATTGAATGCTCAAGTGTAAACTGGCCTTGTGTTGGCGAGCTGAGTGTATGACTGATGTGATGCCATATGTAGCTAAGGTGGCAAGCATGCAAAGGTCGATGAAGTCTCCATCGACATTAATGAAACAACCACAAATCACGAGATGATAACAAATTGATGCAGCTCAAGGAAGAAAGAGTGATAGAGAAAGACCAGGGAGTTGTTGGCACCTAGATCGAAGTAAGAAAATTAGACTACAAGAGGACCTCAAGAACGAAACAGCTGGATCATAAATAAGTCAATAGATTTCAAGGGAAATAATCATGGTTGAGATTGCTATCTTTAGCAAGTATGCATTGGATAATGGAAAATGCGTAAAGATGCATTCCTCCAATGCAGGTGATCGATCCAAGGTATATTAGATTGAATCTAATGCAGATTTTCTCAAGTGAAGGAAACCCTAACTGCCCTTAGTTTGATCTGATTCTTGGCAGGAAAGCTCAAATTTAAATATGATGACTTGAGACTGTGATTGTTGCTACTACAGAGTGAATGAAAGTGAGAAATTGTTGTCTAAGAGCTGAAGAGATAAACACTTGAAGTGTTTATGAGTGAAGACTTGATCGGTAAGGAGAAGCGGGATAAACCAGTGTAAGGAATAAACTGGTGAAGTGAGCATAGAATGCAAAGGTAACAAACCAGCAAAAGAGGTACCTAATAAAGAGTGATCAAGTGTGAATTGAAGACTAAAGATATTGTGGGGGGACTTAGAAACATTATCAGAAAAGCAAAGTTATAGAGTGGGTGGGGAGAATACAGACTGGTAAGGTTGAAACCGGAAGAGCAGAATATTGTAAGGTTGCAAAACTACATTTGCAACAGTGATTTCATTTGTATAATTGAGTTTCATATTGTTTTCACTAAGTTGGAGCTTAGTGTAGGGGTTGTAGCTCCTTTAGGTTGTAGCCTATAAATTGATCAGGGGTTGGTGCCCTAAAACTATAATCATATCTTTTACATTATGAGGCTGGATAGGAGAAGAAGATCTCCAGCAGCTAGTCTCACCGAGGTTTTTTCCACATTGGGTTTTCCTCATATATATCTGGTGTTGTGTGATGCATTTTTGTGCATGTGTTAAGTTAATGTTTTAGCAAGTCCTTTCACATACCTTGTTTGCACTATTTGAGCTACCAGTTAGCACTCAGTTTGTTTTATATATTACCGATATCTCCTTGTTGAAGAAAAGTGTTTAAATCACTGATTCACCCCCTCTGAATGAGCCATTGTGTCCAACAATTGGTATCAGAGCGAGGTTCCTTGTTTTGTCAAAGCATTCTCTAGCTTGGGTAGATTTTGTCAAGTGTTCACAATGGCAAGAAATGAATCCACCTCCTCAAAAGACCCTATGTTTGATGGTGTCAACTATGCATTTTGGAGTAGAATGGAAACCTATTTGTCCTCTCTAGGTTATGATATATGGATGTCGGTTATGAATGGGTATATAGTCCCTAATAATCCCCCTACTGATCTAGATGCTAAGAAGGAATATGAGAATAATGCCAAAGCTAAAAATTCCATTCCTAGTGGGCTATCTGATAATGAGTTTTTTAAAGTCATGCATTGATCCTCTGCCAAAGAAACTTGAGATAAGTTGCAGAAGATATTTGAAGGCGATGCTAAAGTCAAGGAAGCCAAGTTGCAGACATTGAGAGCACAACCTGAGGGTTTGAAAATGAGATATGAAGAAAATATTGTTGACTATCTCCGAAGGAGTGATGAAACAACAAACACCATTAGAGGGCTTGGAGAAGAAATAAAAGATGAGGTGGTAGTGAAGAAAGTACTTAGATCTCTTACATCTAAGTATGATACAAAGGTCTTAGTAATAGAAGAAGAAAATGATCTAAAAGTATTTACAATGGATGAGTTGTATGCTTCCCTAACTGCTTATGAGATGAGGACTGTCAGCATTGAGGCTATGAAGAAAGAAGCCGCATTCAAAACATCAAGAAAAGAAAAAGATGAATCTACTCATGATGCAACTGGAGAAGACTCTGATGACATCATGGAAAACTTTGTCAGAAGACTCAAGACGGGTTCAGGAAAATACAAAGGTAAACTTCCTTTGAAATGTTTCTACTATGGAAAGATTGGACATTTTGTTGCTAAATGTCCCTATGGTGATAAGAATGAAGATGATCAATCAAGTGGTAGCAGGACATATGGTAAGGATAGGAAGAAGAATGTCTATCAGCATGGTAGAAGAGGCTACCAAAAGTAGAGAAGTTTTTACACACATGAAAATGATACCATAGACGAGGAATGTGCCTTAGATGACTGTTGCAGTGGAGATGAAGTCAGAGAAAACCTTTTCATGGCTCAAGATGTTTTGGTAGCTGAAGAAGGAGAAGAAGAAGAGAAAGAAGGAGAAGTAGATCTTGAAGTAGAGCTCATTAGTGCCTGAGATGAGCTAAAGAAAAGAAGGACAAAATTGAAGAAGGTAAAAAGGATTGTAGCTGAAGAACGAGTTGTTGGAGCAATCTCTTGAAGAGTCCAAGAAAAATATTGCAGATCTAAAACTCCAACTAGAAGAAGCCAAAAGGATCTGTGAAGCTACTAACACCGGTCTAAGTGAAAATGATAAGGAGCATCAAAATCTAGAAGAAGAAATAGTGAAGCTTCAGAAAGAATTAGAGAAAAGTTAGAAAGAGATAAAATTGAGAAGCAAATATGAACGCAGCACTGAAACCCTAGACAAGATGCTAAGTAAAAAAAAGTAATCCAAAGATACTAATGGATTAGGTTTTCAAGATGGTCAAAGTTCAAACAAAAAAGACACATCTGATAAGGAGATACAATTCACTTCTTTAAATGAAGGTGAAGAGAAGAAGACATTCATAGTATGCAAGGATATCGGCAAAAAGTCATATGCAGATGTTGCTAGAAACCACCACAAAAACAGGTATACTCAATCAGTGAATTGGAGACCATACTCAATGTACCGGCATGCAAATCCAAGGAGAAATGTAAGTGTTGATCATAAGGGATTCACAAGAGTTAGAAGCATGAAAGGAACACCCCCAGTGAGGTTGTTGTTTGCGGGTTCAAGACGACCTAAATGGTATGTTCCAAATTTTCATGGTTATTCTCACCAGTGTAATAAGTTCAGTCATAGAATGGAAAATTGTAGGAAAATGAATGTCAACCCTAGTTTTGAGAGTAGAAACTCATTTTCTGCATTACAATGTACAAATGTCACATGCTATAATTGTAATGAGTTTGGTCACAAGAGTTATGAATGTAGGAGTAATATGCAAATGTCCTACAAGAATGCTTTGAGTACATCTTACAGTGCTAATGTGAAATTTTATGCGTCAAAATTTTGGTCACATAGAAAGGTATTGTTAGCTAAAAACTGACAAGCAAAAGAAAATTGTATCGGATGAGAAGTTAGAAACAAAACCAAAACACAAAATGATAGAAGAGGAAAAGAAAGAAGAGAAACTCGTTTGGGTAGAGAAGGAGAAAAACAAAACAGAGTCCAGCCTGATTGTGCAGTCTGCTCTACATGCTGAAAAGGAGGAATCTATGGGTAGTTGATAGTGGTTGCTCAAATCACATGACCAAAGACAAGAAAAATCTCATCAAGCTTGATGATTGGAATGGTGGTTCAGTCCGGTTTGCTGACAACTCCTCCATCAAGATCAAAGGTTGGGGTACACTGAATATTGATGGAAAGCTCAAGGCTCATGATGTGTACTATATGGAAGGACTGAAGCATAACCTACTGAGTGTTAGTAAGATGTGTGAAAAAGGGTACAAGTTTTCATTTGACTCTACTGGTTGTCAGATAAGAAAGTAGAGTACCGATCAGGTGGTAGAAGAAGGGAAGAGAATAGAGGGTAATGTCTAAAATCTAAAGGAATGCTATGAGTCTCAATGCATGATGGGATAGGTTGATGAAAGCTAGTTGTGGTGCCGAAGATTAGGCCATGTGAATTTTGATAATCTGATTAAGATAAACAAGAACCAGTATGTGAGAAACATACCTCAGATCATAAAACCAGCAAGCGCATTCTATGATGAATGTGTCAGAGGTAAGCAAGGAAAGGAATATAGCACCTTAAGACCTTTGGAGTTGATACATATTGACTTATGTGGGCCAACAAGGACAAGAGCATTGGCTAGAGAAAGGTATTTCATGTTGTTCATAGATGATTACTCAAGAATGACTCGGGTAACCTTCCTGCATCATAAGTTGCAAGCATTTGAGAGATTCAAGATTTTTTCAGGAAAATGGTAGAAAATGAAAGTGGATACTGGGTAAAATGCTTAAGATCAGACCAAGGTGGAGAATTTTCTTCCAATGAGTTTGTTGACTACTGTGAGAGAGATTAAATCTGAAGACAATATTCAGTTGCAAGGAAACCTCAACAAAATGGGGTGGTAGAGAGGAAAAATAGGATAGTGAAGGAGATGGCTAGGACAATGCTGAATGAGGCCAACATACCAGATATATACTGGAACGAAGCAGTTAATACTATAGTCTACACATTAAACTAGGTACAGTTAAGAGTGAACAGTAGAATGACTCCTTATGAGTTATGGAATGAAAGGAAACCATCTTTGAAGCACTTCAGAGTGTTTGGAAGTAAGTGTTTCATCAAGAGAGATGCTGATGGATTAGGAAGTTTTGATTCTCGAAGTGATGAAGGAATCTTCTTGGGATACTCAACCAACAGTAAAGCCTATAAATGATACAACAAGAGATTGAGAAGGGTGGTTGAGAGTGTAAATGTGAGAATAGATGAAGACTCACATAGAGGAAAATTTGCACTGACACCTTACATTGATGATTCAGATGTTGAATATGAAGAACAATCTGACAATGGACCAATAGAAGATGCACAAAACAAGATCCCAAACTAGTATGTGCAAAATAATCATCCACAAGAATGGATCATAGGCAATAGGAATGAAGGTGTGCAGAACAGAAGGAGATTAGCCTGGGAAAGTGAGCAGGTAAATTTCTGCCTCATTACAGAAGTAGAGCCCAAAACTTTTTGATGATGCTAGTAAAAGTGATAAGTGGGTAGATGCCATGGATGAAGAGTTGAGACAAATTGAGAAAAATCAGACTTGGGAACTTGTTCCTAGACCAACAAACAAGAATTTCATAGGTACCAAATGGGTCTATCAGAACAAGATGAATGAAGAAGGTAAGATAGTCTGGCATAAAGCAAGGTTAGTTTGCAAAGGGTATGCTCAAGTGGAAGATATTGATTTTGAAGAAACCTTTGCGCCGATTGCTAGATTAGAGGCAATAAGAATGTTTTTAGCCTTCTCAGCCTATAAGGGATATAAAGTGTATCAGATGGATGTAAAATCTTCTTTTCTCAATGGTAATCTTGAAGAAGAGGTGTATATGGAAGGGTACCTATTGCATGAAGATGAGAGTTTTGTATGTCAGTTAAAGAAAGACTTGTATGGTTTGAAACAGGCTCCCAGAGCATGGTATTCCCAGTTAGACAAATACTTGAAGGAGCAAGGATTTTGGAAAGGGAATGCAGACAACAACTTGTCTGTCAAGGTGAATGGAGATCACATTATTATAGTTGTTGTATACGTGGATGATATTATCTTTGGTGGAGACAAGGACATCATGTGCAAATAATTTGCAGATCAAATGAAGACAAAATTTAAGATGTCCATGCTGGGTGAGTTGTCCTATTTTCTTGGTTTGTAGATCTCATAGTAGGAGAAAGGAATTTTCATCTCCCAAACCAAATATGCTAAAGACATGCTAAAGAAATTTCAAATGGAGGACAACAAACTGGTAAGTACTCCCATGGTAACCGGTTGTAAGCTGAGAAAACTATATAAGTCACCAGAATTGAGCAAACATTATATAGGTCTATGGTTGGTAGTCTGTTATATGTAACAACATCTAGACTAGATATTGTACAAGTTGTTTGCATGGTAGAAAGATTCGTTGCTCCTAAACAATCTCACCTAAATGCAGTCAGAAGAATCTTTACGTATCTACAAGGAACTATCAGCTATGGCCTGTGGTATCCAAAGAAATGAGACTTCTCTTTGTAAGCCTATACTAATGCAGATTGGGTAGGAAGTATTGATGACTAGAAAAGTACAAGTGGAGGTGCTTTCTATTTAGGAGATTGGTTAGTATCATGGCACAAAAAGAAGCAAGATTCAGTGTCATTATCTACTGATGAGGCAGAGTATATAGCAGTTGCTACATGTTGTTCATAGGTTTTATGGATGAAGCATACACTAAAAGACATACAGGTTGAGATACTAGAACCTATTCCAATCCGGTGTGATAACTCAAGTGCAATCAACATCTCCAAGAATCCAATAATGCACTCAAGAATAAAACACATTGTAATCAAGTATCACTTCCTGAGGGAGAAGGTAGAAGACAAGGAGGTCATAGTTGAATATGTTCCAACTAGTGAGCAGATTGCTAACATATTTACCAAGCCACTTCCTTTGGGCCCATTTTAGTACTTGAGACAAAATATGGGAGTTGTCCCACCATTTGGCAACACTTAAATGCATAAGAGGATGCATGATTTAGGGGGAGTCAACCATTGTTACTATCTTATGACTCTTGAATACTGAAGCATGGACACAGAGGGAGAGTGTGTCTTAATCAGAAGAGTCAAGGGAGCGATTATTGGTGTCAGACTAAGGTTCCCTTTGCCATTGCTATCAAAGGGGGAGAGAAACTAGAAAAGACAATGTTGACACCAATGCCAAAGGGGGAGATTGTTGGTATTGAGTTATCATTGATGTCAATCGATATTGCTAGCCACCAATAAAGGTATGTAATCCGGTATAAAGAAGATTGAACTAGTATAAGGAATATTAACATGAAAGCTTGTCAATCGGTATGGTGGAAGACAAGTAGGTATTAAGACAATCAGTAACTTCACCAGTATGAGGTAAGATGCATGTGTGTGTCAGTATATTGAGTGATAAACGGTAGAATATAAACTAGTGTGGAAGTTAGCTGTATGTTTATGATGAAGAGACAGAATGTTAAAATAATCACAAACCACTGGATGCGAAGATATGCTACTAGTGTAGTGTGCACCACCAGTTAGAAGGAGGAGTAGGTATCATTGGTAAGGGCTTGTACCGGTATGAGTTTGATTGAATGTTCAAGTGTAAACTGACCTTGTGTTAGTGAGCTAAGTGTATGACTGATGTGATGCCATGTGGAGCTGAGGTGGCAAGAATGCAAAGGTTGGTGAAGTCTCCATCAATGTGGTTGTTGAAACAGCTAGTCGACATTAATGAAACAACCACAAATCACACGATGAATACAAATTTATGTGGCTCGAGGAAGAAAGAGTGACAGAGAAATACTAGTGAGTTGTTGGCACTTGGATCAAAGCAAGAAAATCAGACTGCAAGAGAACCTCAAGAAGGAAATAGTTGGGTCATAAATAAGTTGATAGATTTCAAGGCTGACAATCATGGTTGGGATTTCTATATTTAGAAAGTATGCATTGGATGATGGAAAAAGTGTACTGATTCATTCCTCCAATGCAGGTGATTGATCCAAGGTAGATTGGATCGGATCTGATGTGGATTTGTTTGAGTGAAGGAAACCCTAACCACCCTTAGTTTAAACTGATTCTTGGTGGGAAAGCTCAAGTTTAAATATGATGACTTGAGACTGTGATTCTTGCTATTGCAGAGTGAAGGCAAGTGAGAAATTATTGTCTGAGAACTAAAGAGATAAACACTTGAAGTGTTTATGAGTGAAGACTAGATCGGTAAGGAGAAGCGGGATAAATCGGTGTAAGGAATAAACTGGTGAAGTGAGCATAGAACACATAGGTGACAAACCAACAAAAGTGGTACCTAATAAAGAGTGATCAAGTGTGAGTTGAAGAGAGAAGACATTGTAGGGGGAATTAGAAATTCTATTAGCAAACAAAAGTTGCAGAGTGGGTGGAGAGAATATAGACCGGTAAGGTTGAAACTGAAAGAGTAGAATATTGTAAGGTTGCAAAACTTAATTTGCAATAGTGATTTCATTTGTATAACTTAGTTTCATATTATTTTCACTAAGTTTGATCTTAGTGTGGGGGTTGTATCTCCTTTAGGTTTTATCCTATAAATTGATTAGGGGTTCATTCTCCTTGCATTGGTGCCCTAAAATTGTAATTAGATCTTTTACATTGTGAGGCTGGATTGGAGCAGAAGATCTCCAACAGCTATTCTCACTAAGGTTTTTCCCACATTGGGTTTTCCTCGAATGTATTTGGTGTTGTGTTATGCATTCTTGTGCATGTGTTATGTTAATGTTTTAGCAAGTCCTTTCACACACCCTGTTTGCACTATTTAAGATATTGGTTAGCACTCAGTTTATTTATATATTATTGGTATCTCCCTGTTGAAGAAAAGGTGTTTAAATCATTGATTCACCCCCCTCTCAGTGATCCATTAAATCTATCCTCCTTGGGATAAAATCTCAATTAAACATCTGAACCACTCGCTGACTACATTGGCTGAGTAGCAACACCAACTCATCAATCTGAATAAGAAGATACGACTCTAAAGTCCACCGGATTGATGCACCTCAGTGCATCTAATTCTCATCAGGAGGGGCAGAAGCTACTAACTTGTCTCTCAAATAGACAAATGTATCTGTAGACAAAGGTTTGGTAAAAATATCCATAATCACATCCTTTGTAGATACATACTTGAATTTGACTTCCTCATCACTAACTTTCTCCCTCAAGAAGTGATACTTGATTGATATATGCTTTGTTTTAGAGTGCAATATCAGATTCTTAGAAATATTAATAGCACTTGAATTATCACAATATATAACAGTAGGCTCATCATACGCAACTCTAATATCCTTCAACATTTGCTTCATCCAAACTACCTAAGTATAGTTGCTAGCGGCAACAATGTATTTAGATTCATCAGTAGATAGAGATATAGCATCATGTTTCTTACTCGCCCATGAAACCAACTTCTTCCATAAAAAGAAAGCTCCACCAGTAGTTCTCTTCTGATCATCAACATCACCTACCCAATCAGCATTGGTATAAGCACATAACATGAAATCATCATTCTTTGGATACCATAAACCATATTCAACTATCCCCTACAAGTATCTCAAAATCCTCTTCATAGTAGTAACATGAGTCTCTTTAGGACCAGCCTGAAACCTAGCACAAAGACAAACATCATGCATAATATCTAGTATAGTTTGAGTTAAGTCCAAAAATCCACCAACCATAGATCTATACAAAGTCTGATTAATTATATGAGATTCATCATTCTTAGACAACTTGCATCCAGTCACCAAATGAGTTCCAATAGGTTTAGAATCAGCTAACCAAAACTTCTTAACAATTTCTTCACATACTTAGATTGAGAAATGAAAATGCCTTTGTCAATTTGTGTAATCTGCAATCCTAAGAAGAATTTCATCTCACCTATCATAAACATCTCAAATTACTTTTGCATATCATTAGCAAACTTCATACTCAAATCATCATCTCCTCCAAAAATGATATCATCAACAAAAGCTTCAATAATTAAAATGTTATCATTATCAACCTTAAAGTATAGATTACTACCAATAGTACCTTTACATAATCCTAATTTCATCAAGTACTTATCTAGTCTAGCATACTAGGCTCTAGGGGCTAGCTTAAGTCCATAAAATGATTTCTTCAAATTGCATACCATGTCTCCTTCATCTAATAATGAAAATCCATTTGGTTGCTCAATGTAGACTTCCTCTTCCAAATCACCACTCAAAAAGGTTGACTTGACATCCATCTGATATACCTTGAAATTTTTGTAAGAAGCATATTCAAGCAGAAATCTAACAGCTTCAATTCTAGCTATCGGATCAAAGGTCTCCTCATAGTCATTTTCTTTCATTTGAGAACATCCCTTACATACCACTTCACCATCTTCATTCAATTTGTTTTGGAATACCCACTTAGTGTCATTCACATTCTTGTCTTTAGGTCTTGGAACAAGATCCCATGTATTATTCTTCTCAATCTGATTCATCTCTTCTTCCATTGCTTTTATCCAATTCTCATCTTTACATGCTTTTGCAACATCTTTAGGTTCAATCTTTGAAATTAAGTATATCTCTTCAGCAACAAGTCTTCTCCTAGTCATCACACCTTTATTCTTATCTCCAATAATCTATTTTTTTGAATAATTCAATCTCACATACCTTGGAGTCTTTTGATTGTTCAGATTCTCAAGTTATTGAACTTCTTCACCAGCAGTAGCAATATCTAGATTAATTGTCTCTATTGGAGCATTCTGCTTTAAGATCTCAGTCTACACGGGCTTTGAAACAACATCTTGATCATCAAACTCATATCCTTATGCTCTAATCTGATTTCCATGACATTCATCAACCTTCACATTTGCACTTTTCACTATCTTCTTAATCTCTTATTGTAACATCTATAGGCCTTTCTCTTAGTATAATAACCCAAGAAGATCCCTTCATCACATCTTGCATCAAATTTTCATATATCCTCATCTCTTTTAATATAATATTTGTTTCCAAAAACTTTGAAATATCTAACTATAGGAACATGACCCAACCATAACTTATAAGGAGTCTTACTGGAATCACCTTTTATATGCACCCAGTTGAATATGTAAACAACAATGTTAACAACTTCTCTCCAAAAGGTTTATGCAACATTTCCTTCAATCAACATAGTCCTAGAAGCATCCAAAATAGTTTTGTTCTTCCTTTCTACAACTCCATTCTACTAAGGGGCTCTAGGAGTAGATAATTGTCTTCTAATTCCATTCCTCTCACAAAATGTATCAAACTCATTGGATGTGAATTCTCTTCCTCTGTCAAATCTCGGACACTTCAACTTTAACCCTATCTTAGGATCCACCTTAGCTATAAATATCTTGAATTTCTCTAGTGCTTTTGATTTCTCTCTTAGAAAGGTGACCCACATCATTCTAGAGTAGTCATCAATTAGTAAAATGAAATATATGTCACCCTACATGCTTCTCACTCTTGTAGGACCACATAAGTGAGTATGCACAAGATCCAATAAACCATTAGATGTATACAACTTTCTTCTGAATGAAGTTCTTGTTTTCTTTCCCAACTAACATTCCTTACACACCAGATTAGAAGGCTTTACAATATTAGGAAAATCTCTAATAGGTTGAGTAGAACTTATTCTTATCATGATGTCAAAATTAACATGACACATCCTTCTATGCCACAACCAACTTTCATCAATCTAAGGAATCAAACAACTTTTCTCACCGGAATTCAAGTGAAAGATATTACTTTTAGTCTTTGTCCTTAAGGCAATCTCAATTCTGGAGGCATTCAAAATCTTGCATTTATCATTCTTGAATTGCAAATCATATCCCTTGTCAACCATCTATCCAACACTTAAAAGATTATGCTTCAGACCTTCAATATATAAGACATCATCAATATTATGCTTATCATTGAAAGAAATAGAACCTCTACCACGAACCACATAAGCTTCATCATCTCCAAATATCACTATAACACCATCATACCTCTCCATATTCACAAATTTACTTTTATCACTTGTGATATGATGTGACCAACCACTATCAATTACCCATTCATCTTTCTCTTCAATCTTATCTGCCAAAGCTTTCTCCTTAACAATGCATCTTGTAGAATTCTCTAGTACTGAATCATCTTCCTTGATAGAAATAAATACAAATTCTTCTTCTGAATTCCCATTCTCAGAGTCTTCATCAGTCACACCTTCATCAGCAACATAATAACATATGTTTTTTTATATGTACTTTTGGTTAGGCTTATAGGGCTTATCATACTTATCATGCTTTTCATATCTATCATTCTTACTAGATCTATCATGTTTATCATATCTAGACATTCTATCAAGACACCTAGAAGCAAAATGTGTTGAACACAAATGGACACTGAGAGGGGGGGGTAGAATCAGTGTATTTTAAAACTTATGTAGATTTTAAAAATGTAATGCAAACATAGAGACACACACACACAAGAGAACATCACATAACACTAGATAAACGATGAAACCCAATGTGGGAAAAACCTCGGTGAGAATAGTTGTTGGAGTCTACTGTTGGAAATTTGATGGAATTGATTATGATGTTTTTTCATTGACGTCAACACTAGCTGCTTTGGCTATTTACCAGTATTTGATTGGTCCTGGTAGGATGATTGATTTCTAGTTGGTAAGATCATATTGATCTCGTATACTTTGGTATGCTTTGGCTTATGGAATTGGCTTAGATCTTCTATTCATTCCATTCAGATATATGTTCAGTCAGTTGGTATTGTTTTGGTGATTGGATAATATCTTATATGTTGGTAAGCCTGGTTTATTGATCCGGTGAGGGTTTCATCAGCAGAGCTTTGTTGAAGATATTTTGATATTATGCATAAGTGGTGTTGGTACGGCTTCTAGAAGGGATTCAGGATGCTGATGCTCATCGTGTTCAAGCCTTGACTGATTGGGATCACATCTTTAGCGTGTGTGGACCTAAATTGGGTCCATTTCTATCTAGGTTATAGACCGACTTAATGTAATGTGTTTTTGGAACTTCTCGATGTGTTTTCGGGATGACTTATGGGTTAGATGATATTTGTTTGGCCTCAGGATGACATTTTTCATAATTATGTAATAGGTTTTATTGTCTGGGTGACCGACCTAATTGTTTAAGGTCTAGGGTTTTTATATATATGTGTATGATCTCATTGTAGATCATGGTATGCAAGTGAATAATGTAATAATCATTCATGCAGAGGATTTGGTCGATCATAGTTGATAGAGTTAGGTTTATGCAAGAGGTTTAAGACCTCTGGTATTGAGCTTAACTAGAACTATACTCAGGCATAGGAGATGTTATGATTGCAGTTCATTCTTCCTTCTGGATTATAGTTTGGATTTCTTATGTAGTCAGTGAGACTCCTTTTGTAATGAGTAGTGTGCTCTAGGATGTTGGCCTTCCTGCAAGTGGAAGCCCCTCAATTTGTAATCACATACTTACTACAGAAGTATTATCTAGTTGTGGCTAGACTTCCCACCATGTTTTTTCCCTTTAGCGGGTTTTCTACGTACAAATCTTGGTGTCATGTGGATGGTAACTATTCTCTAATTGTTGCTTGTGCTTAATTCGTATATCTGTTATTCTGGTAATTGGTTTATGTATTCTGGTATTGATCTTATGTGTTATGTTAATAAAGTTTTAAATGCTTAAGGTGTCGATAATCTAGTGACAACTGATTCACCCCCCCTCTCAGTTGTCCTTTGATTATTTTAACTTTCTAACAATTGGTATCAGAGCTCTGGTCCTCTTTGTAGAAGCCTAACTACTTGAGGAAGATCCTATGGCATCTAACAATTCAAGTTCATCTAGTTCATCTGTAGTTGTCTTCTAGAGAGAGATTCCTAGGATTGATGGAATAAATTATAGAGTATGGAAGATTCAAATGGATACTCATCTGAGATGTCTTGGTAAGGAAATCTGGGATATCACTGAGAATGGTGTAACCCCTTTTAATCTGGCATCTGGTAATCCTCCTCTGACAAACTTGGATAAGGAGCTTGAGAATGATTGTAGAGCTAGAGAAGCCCTCTTGTGTGCACTTTCTAATCAACAAATAATGGGATTGACTGACAAATCAACAACAAAAGCTATATGAGACAAGTTGGAGACTCTAAATGAAGGTTACCCCACTATTAATATTTTTAAACCTGATGGTTACCAGGTGAGATATGAAAATGTGAAGATGGAAGAAGATGAAAGGATTACTACATTTATGGAAAGGGTAAATGAAATTGTCATGAGAATTCAATGTTGTGGTAGATCTCTGAGTAAAGATGAAATAGTTTCTAAAGTTCTTAGAGCTTTACCAACGGCTTATAAGATGAAGGTTACTTCAATTAATTAATTGAGAACAATGGCAAATAATTATGTCAATAAGGATACCTTGGTTGGGAAATTATCTTCTTTTGAGCTTGAAGAATTTGGACCTTCTCGAGGAAGTCTGAACCTGCTTTTCATGCATTTACATCATCAACCGGCAAGAAAGATTGGAAAGATTTGTATGCAAAGGAATTGTAATATATGAAGAGGGAATATGAATAATTTGAGAAACTTGAAGCCCTATTTGCTAGACAAGTACCTAAAGGATCGGAAGGAAGTAAGTATGAAGGAAAATCACCCTTTAAATTTTTTGCATATAATAAGATAGGTCATTTTGCATCTAGATGTCCTGAAATGAATTCAAGATTTGAAGAAAGAGATAGAAGATATTTTAAGCGTAACCCTAAATACCAGAACAAGCATAAGTATTAGAGAAACATAGACAAATCATGTTACTTTGTTGATGAGGAAGGTGTGACTAATTTTGATGATGAACCAGCACAAGACTCTGCCAGTAGTTTCGGCAATGGAAAGGAATGGGTATTCCTGGCTATCAAGGAAGATGATCTGATATTGGAAAAGAATCTACTTGAAGAGAAGGCCCTTGCTGCTAAAATTGAAGATAAGAATGAACAAGTAATATACAGTGGATGTTCACATCATATGATTGGAGATAAAAGGAAGTTTCTATCTTTGCAAGAATTTGATGGCATTCTGGTTAGATTTGGAGATGACAAAGCATGCATGATCAAAAGAAGAGGGACCATATCATTAGATGGTAAGCACAATACTGAAATTTTTTATTATGTTGAAGGTTTAAGACATACTATTTTGAGTGTAGGATAGTTGGTGGATAAGGGATTTCAATTACAATTCAAGGATGGGAAATGCAAGATCATTAATAGATCTGGATTGGAGATTGCTACCGGTACTCAGACAAATGGTAATATATTTCATTTGAATTCTGGTAAGAAGGCATGTTTGATTGCACAAACTGATGAGAGTTGGCTTTGGCATAAAAGGCTATGTCATGTGAATTTTGATTGCATGGTAAAGATTAGCTCAACTAAGGCAATTAGAGATATACCTAAGATTGTGAAGACCTATAATCTGGTATGAAAAGAATGTCAAATGGGAAAACAAGTTAGAACCTCTTTTAAGAGTATAAAAGAAAGATCTAATGATGTTCTTGATCTTATTCATATTGATTTGTGTGGTCCTACTAGAATCAAAAGTTTTCAAGGTGATAGATATTTTATGCTAATCATTGATGATTATTCTAGAATGATATGGGTTAGTTTTTTCAGGGAGAAATTTGAGGCTTTTGAAAAGTTTAAATTCTTTAAAGCTAAGGTTGAAATTGAGACAAGATTAAAGATTAAATGCTTAGGGTCAGATCATGGTGGAGAATTCACATCTGGTGATTTTAATAACTTTTGTGAGATGCATGGCATAAGGAGACAATCTTCTGCTTCTCGGACACCTCAGCAGATTGGAGTTGTGGAAAGAAAGAACAAAACTATATTGGATGCTACTAGAATCATGATGATGGAAGATAATCTACCTCATATATACTAGAGAGAAGCAGTGAGCACAGTAGTTTATACATTCAATAGAGGTCATATCAAAGGAGAAACCGGTAAGACACCTTATGAGTTATGGTTTGGCAATACACCTATAGTTAAGTACTTCAGAATCTTTGGTAGTAAATTTTATATCAAGAGAGATGATTTCATTGGCAAGTTTGATCCTAGATGTGATGAAGGAATATTTCTTGGTTATTCTGATGAAAGCAAAGCATATAGATGTTATAACAAAAGATTGCAAAGAATTATGGAGAGCACTAATGTCAAGGTGGATAAGCTAAATAGAAGTCAAATCAAAACTTATGAGCAAAAAATGGTAGTGGAAATGATCATAACTAAACCAGTAACACCTTTACCAGAACAAAATCTTGAACCAGTTACTCCTATAGTATCATAAAATTCAATAGTAATTGAAGATCAGGGAAGAGGAACAGAGAATCAGAAGACTCCTAGGTATGTAAGGTTGAATAATTCAGAAGATCAGATCATTGGGGATAAGAACAAAGGAGTGATGAAAAGAAGAAGATTGACAACTGATGAGGTATGTTTAATCTCTTAAGTTGAACCGATATCAGTAACTAAAGCATGTAAAGATGAATGTTGGATGAAAGCTGTGGAAGAAGAATTAGATCAGATAGAAAACAATAACACATGGATTTTAGTTCCCTGACTAAAAATAATAATGTTATTGGAACTAAATGGGTTTTTAGGAATAAATTAAATGAAGTTAGATTGGTTTATGTGAACACTAAAGAGAATATTGCAAACATCTTCACTAAACCTTTGTCTAAAGAATCATTTGAGTACCTCAGACATAGATTAGGGGTTTCTACCCCTCCGGTAGAAAATTGATTGATTCTATTTGGCATCAGTCTAGTATGCATTATCAGAACTATTATTCATTCTGGATTGATATGGTGATGCTACTACTTAGGGGGAGTAGTTATTCTTTTGATTTAGTGGTTTATGATTTTGCTTTGATATTTATGTCAGATCTTTGGCATTTATGTCAAAGGGGGAGAGATATCCATGTGAAAAACATAAGGAGTTATATACATTAGGGGGAGAAATTTGTAGAACTTAACTATGATATCATCTACAGGTAGAGTGTGAATCGGAACTTCATTGCTATATTCTTGTGTGGGAGATTTGTTTGGCATTTCTTGGGACTTGGAAGTTTTTCACATCTAGTGTTGCCATCAATGCCAAAGGGGGAGATTGTTGGCAATTTGATGGAATTAATTATGATATTTTTTCATTGATGTCAACATTAGTTGCTTTGGTTGTTTATTGGTATCTGGTTGGTCCCTGTAGGATGATTGGTTTCTGGTTGGTAAGATACTATTTATCTAGTATACTCTGGTATACTTTGGCTTATGGAATTGGCTTAGATATTTTATTCATTTTATTTAGATATATGTTCAATCAGTCGGTATTGATTTGTTGATCGAATGCTATTTTATATGTTGGTAAGCCTGGTTTATTGATCCAGTGAGGGTTTCACTGGCAGAGCTTTGTTGAAGATCTTTTGATATTATGCATAAGTGGTGTTGGTGCGGATTCTAGAAGGGATTTAGGATGCTCATAGTGATCATTTTTGAGACTTGATTGATTGGGATCATTGCTTTAGCATGTGTGGACCTAAATTGGGTCCGGTGCTATCTAGGTTATCGACTGACTTAATGTAACATGTTGTTGGAAATTCTCAATGTGTTTCTGGGATGACTTATGGGTTGGATGATATTTGTTTGGCCTTAGGATGACATTTTTTATAAATATGTAATAGGTTTTATTGTTTGGGTTGCTGACCTAATTGTTTAAGGTCTAGGGTTTGTATATATATGTGTATGATCTCATTGTATATCATGGTATGCAAGCAAATAATGTAATAATAATTCATGCAGAGGATTTGATCGATCATAGGTGATTGAGTTAGGTTTAGTCAAGAGATTTAAGACCTCTGGTATTTAGCTTAACCAAAACTGTACTCTAGCATAGGAGATGCTATTATTGAAGTTCATTCTTCCTTCTGGATTGTAGTTTGGATTTCTTATGTAGTCAGTGAGACTCCTTTTGTAATGAGCAATGTGCTCTAGGTTGTTGGCCTTCTTGCAAGTGCAGGCCCCTCAATTTGTAATCACATACTTACTGCAGAAGTATTATCTGATTGTGGGTGTAGACACCCAAAATTGTCATGTCTAATTAAATAAATATTTTATTTATTTAATTATCTAAGCCTAATTCTTCTATTAATTAAATAAATCTTTATTTATTTAATTAATTCATTTATCCTCTTCTAGCCTTATTTCTCACTTAAATAAATACATTTATTTATTTAAATTATCCTTTTCCTAAATTAAATAAATATCTTATTTATTTAATTGATCTCATTTCTTCTATTAATTAAATGAATCTTTATTTATTTAATTAATTCATTGACCTTTTCTACCCATGACACATGTCATTCATCTCTTAATTCCTACACTACATACCTCTTTCATTATTTTATTATTTCTTCTACCTACCCTCTAATCATAGCCGACCTCATTTTACACCTCTCAATCTTATCCCTCCATTTCATATTGTGTCTTCTATTTAAGGAGATGCTTTCTTCATTATCAAACCCTAATCAATCATCCTAATGACCTAATGAACTATTTTTGATCATTTGACTATACTACGATCCTACTTGCAACCACATTTCGTTCTTTGTTGAGTTCTTGTGCACATAAAATCTGAGAGCAAATATATCAAGCAAGATCAGTGGAGATAGGAAGAATGGAGATCAAAACCCTATTGGACATGTGATGGTATAATCTTTGTGATTTCATTTGATTTGCATTGTCTTAGGTAATCTTCATATGTTATGGTGGATCTTTGTTGTTGTTAGGCTAGGGTTTTTGTGGTTGAATTCATTTAGCCTTTCAATTTTGTTATTATTGTTATCCATTTTCACCATATACAGTGGGTATACTTTCCATTGTGGTTTTTCCCTTTACCGGGTTTTCCATTTACAAATCTTGGTGTCATGTGGATGGTAACTATTGTCTAATTATTTCTTGTGCTTAATTGGTATATCTATTATTTCTCTAATTGGTTTATGTATTCCGGTACTGATATTATGTGTTCCGATAAAAAAATATTAAATGCTTAAGGTTTTAGCAATCTGGTGAGAACTGATTCACCCCCCCTCTCAGTTGTCCTCTAGTTATTTGAATTGTCTAACATCTACTATTCCTATCCAGCCTCACAAGAAGTCATTGATTACAATATGTTTTTGTTGGTGTAAATAAATATTCATTTTGGATATTATTACACTTTACTTAAGTTAACTTAGGATAATGCATCTCTTCGTAGTTTAGATTTGAGACACTTAGGGAAGTGTGCACATAGGGATAGAGCTTGTAGGAGAAATTCCACCTTTTGTGGTCTTATTTTGCTGTTACACTCCACATTCAGTGGGTCATCCACCTCTTGTGGAATATTATATTATTTCTCCTACCTACCCCTAGTATTTCTTACCTACCCTTGTTTCTCATTGAGCCACATGTCATAATTGTGTGCTCGTACATCCATATGGCCTTGCCTATATAAGCAAACCTATATTCATTGTATTGGTTAATCCAGTTGATCATTTTGCATATTGATGAGAATACAGTTTGTTTTTATCATTCTATTGTCTCTCTTTTTATGCTTTTCATTGTGCCCTTGATCTTGGCAAAATCCTACATGGTATCAGAGCCTATAGGGCTTCATTGATTAGTTTTTTGGAGACATTTTGGAGGCTTCAATTTTCAGATTTGGGGATCTTCATTTTTGGGGCGGCGTCATACAATTATTTGGACATCACCATTGAATCTGGGAGGCCGTTTCCATGAATTTTGACTATAAAGTTGAACTATTTTGACCCCCCCGTACTCTGCAGTACCCTGCAAGTTGCAGGGCCCATCCCCGTCATGTACCTCCCGCCGCTGCCGTGCACCTCCCGCCGGCTGCCCAAACTCCCACCGCCGCTAGCCACTATGCCTCCATCCTACCGCCAGCAACCCAACCTTTGGCACCAAACTCACCGCCGGCAGCCCAGGTCTCCCACCGCCGTCGCCGCCGTGCACAGCCTAGTCAGCGGACCAGACCTCGCCACGCGCGCAACCCAGTCAGCGGACTAGACCCCGCCATGTGGCCCACATGCAGCCTAGTTAGCTACCACATCACCTGCCATGTAGAGCTAACACAGACCACCACATCAGCAGTCCGTACGCCTAGTCAGTTGCCCAGTCACTGCGCCCAGTCAGCAGTCTGTACAGTACGGACGCCCAGTCAGCAGGGAGGTGAAGTTTTCGTGATGATCATACGACCATCAAATTTAAGATCATAAATTGCTGATATCAGTGCTACATCAGTAGAATTTTGAAATTTTTTGACCCCCTCTTCATTGAGCTTTTTAGTTTTGCAGTCCAACTTTGAAAGGCCATATCTTGCTCATTTTTGCTCCTTTTTTGGTGCAATTTTTTTTGAAATGGGCTAAAATTTCATGATCTTTGTAGTGGTGTGGTTATTTTCTGATTTTGGTGCACATTTTTTTCAGAATTTTTAGATTCTCTTAGCTGTACCTGTCCAATCCTCAATTCTACAACTTCAAAGGCCTCGTTTGAGCTCATACGACCTCCTTTTCAGGTGCCGTTTTTTTTGAAAGTGCATGTTTTTTCGACTACTTTCATAATCTATGATCAAATTTCAAATATTTTGAGTGGAAATTTTACTTTTAGATATTGGTCTTATTTGGCCTATTAGGTACTTGTAATGTGCTTGGATCTTAGTTTAGATCTCTTGCATTATCAGTTTGAGTCTCTTTTGGCCTTATTGAGGTAGTTGTAAAATTGTAATCAGAAGTCCACTTTGCCATTTTTTGCAAGTGGCCCATTGTATACACACTAATTATAAAGTGCCAAATCATCACTTTTGGGGGGGTGTCTTGTGTGATTTTGCCTCTCTTTGTGCTCTTTCCATTTTTGTTGCAATGAGTCCTCATAAATTTCCACCTTTAACTCCTCATAATTATGTATCATGGAAAATTAAAGTATGGAGTAAATTAATGGAAAAGGGTCTCATGCATTACATAGATGGAACAATAGCAGCACCACCTGATCCTAAGGCTGATCCAAATGCTCAATTAGAATGGCTCACAAAGAATTGCATGGCTCTTGGAACTTTGTGCAAGTATGTATCAGATGACCTCATTTTTCACATTGAGAAGTGTACAACAATCAAGGAGGCTTGGGATATGTTTCAGAAATTATATGGTCAAGTTGATGAAATCAGAGGTTACAAAATTGACAATGAGCTCACCAACTTGGATCCCAAGAGTTTTGATACAATCCAAGATTATGTCACCAAAGAAAATGAGCTAAGAGCAAAGCTTAAGGATTGTGGAATTGACAAAAAGGATGCTCAGTTGATATTCAACTTGTTGGACAAGCTTGCACTAGAATATGCAGCATTTGTGACTAGCTTCCAAACTCATCGTTTGACAGTGGGGAGTTCCTATGTTATGCCTTCATTTGATGCTTTCACAGAAATGTTGATATTGGAACAATCTAAGTTGTTGAACATGGGACTTCTCAAGTCTTCAAAGTCCAAGGCTTTGGTGGCTAATCAAGGGAATCAAGGAAGTCAAGGCAAAGATTCCAACAAAAAGAAGAAGCACTCTAAGTCTAAGCCACACCAGGAAAAAGGACAATCATCCTCTCCATCACAAGGCAATTTTTCATCCTCTTCCAAGAAGGGGACACCACCTAAGAAGGATAAACCAACTTGTGCATATTGCAAGAAGTATGGTCATGATGAGCATCGATGCCACACAAAGCAAGTTGATGAGTTAACTAATCTTCTTAATAAAAACAACATCAACTTGCCATCTGCCTACACAAAGAAGGATTCATCTCCTTCCTCTTCCTCATAGTCTAAGGGAAAAGGGCAAGCATTTGTGGCTACAACAGGTTTTTCACAACAATGGATACTTGACTCGAGTGCCTCATATCACATGGGTTCTACAAAGGAGCAGTTTTCTTCATTGGAGCCATCTAAGGTACCTCACATTTACATAGGTGATGATACACAAGTAGAGGTTGAAGGGAAAGGTTCAGTTGACATGGATGATGGAACATTTGAGAATGTTCTCTATGTTCCTAACTTGTCTACCAACCTTCTCTCTATCTACCAAATCACTCACTATGGGAATGGGAAAAAGGTTGAGTTTACACCAGATTTAGTTGTGGTAAAGGAACTTGATGATGATGCCTTGGTAGCAGTGGGACAAGTCAATGACAACTCAAGGCTTTATTCATTCTCCCACTTTGTGCCAAGTTCACCTTCTAGGGCCTTGCTTACTCATTCAAATTCAGAAAGTAAGCTATGGCATGAGCAGTTTGGTCACCTCAACTACTGCTATCTTCAACAGCTCAACACTAAATACATGGTCACAGGTCTACCTCGAATTAGTTTTTCAGAGGGTGTATGTTCAGGTTGTTCCATGGGCAAGCATCCCGAAGAGAAGTTTGATAAGGGGAAAGCTTGGAGAGCTTTGGAAGTTCTTCAACTTGTTCACAGCGATGTAGCAGGTCCATTTCCAGCACCTTCATTTAGTAAGGCCTGCTATGTTCTCACCTTCATTGATGACTACTCCCGCTTCACTTGGGTCTACTTTCTCATTCATAAGAGTGAAGTATTTGACAGATTTTAGGACTTCAAGACTCGTGTGGAGAAGCAATCAGGGAAAGTGGTCAAGATTCTTTGCACAGATAATGGAAGGGAATATGTGAACAAAAGACTTGAGGATTTTTGTACATTTGAGGGGATTGATCTTCAACATTCTATCGCATACACTCCACAACAAAACAGGGTTGTAGAATGCAAGAATAGAACTCTCAAAGAAATGGTTAGCTGTATGATACATGCACATTCTCTTGATCCCGCCTTTTGGGAAGAGGCTATCAGTTGTGCCACACACATCCAGAATTGGGTTCCTCACAAAGCTTTGCAAGTTATTACTCCTTTTGAGGCTTGGGCTGGTAGGAAACCAATTGGTAGACATTTCAGAGTCTTTGGGTGTCGAGCATGGGCTCGCATACCTCTGCAGAAATGCAAGGCATTGGAACCATAGAGTCAACCTTGCATATTTTTTGGATATCCTGAGGGTGTTAAGGCATACAGATTGATGGATCCTGAGACACATGAGGTGTTCATTGAGAGGAGTGTTCACTTTGAGGAAAGCTCTCCTAGCTTAGCCTCTCTACCTCCTCCACCTTCCTCCATTGTGGATAGTGATGTTAGTGATTCAGATGATGAGACTCCTTCAACTTCGACTCCTAGGGTTACACCACCGTAGGGTCCACTTGCAGTTGAGGAGCCTCGTTCTCCACCTCCACCTCCACCTCATTGGGCTCGACAGACACTTGAGTCCATGGGTTCTCTTGTTGGGAATCCTTCAAATACATGGAGAACTTGACCACAACATCAGGATCTTCCACATGCATTCATTGCTACCGCTTCCGATCCACAGACATTTAGGGAAGCATCAGGGGTTCCTGAGTGGAACCAAGCTATGGAGGAAGAGTATAGTTCCTTGATGAGGAACAACACATGGGATTTAGTCCATCTCCCTAAGGGGAGAAAGATGGTTCGATGTAAGTGGATCTATCAGACCAAGTTTGCAGCAGATGGTAGTGTGGATAAGTATAAGGCTCGGCTTGTTGTGAAAGGTTTCTCTCAGGTTGCAAGTGTTGACTATACTGAGACCTTTGCACCCGTAGCTAAGATGAACTCCATTTGTTTGACACTTGCTATTGCTGCAGCAAATGGTTGGGTTGTACAGCAGATGGATGTGAAGAGTGCTTTTCTTCATGGTGATCTTGATGAGGAGATTTATATGGAGCAGCCACAGGGTTTCATCCAGGATACTTCCTTGGTTTGCAGACTAAGGAAATCTCTCTATGGCCTTAAGCAGGCCACCAGGCTTGGTACGCCAAGATGGATTCCTTTCTACTCTTCGTAGGGTTCACCAGGTGTCATTATGATCTGAATGTCTACATTTTGCGACAGGATGACTCTCACTTGATACTTGTGCTCTATGTTGATGACTTGATCATTACAGGGAGTACTTCATCCATCATTAGCAGGGTCAAATCTGCTTTGCATGACAGATTTGCTATGACTGACTTGGGTCTTTTGCACTACTTTCTCGAGATAGAGATTTCACAATCACCTTTCAAGATTACATTATCGCAGCCCAAGTATACTATTGATCTACTTGTACACTTTCATATGGCTGATTGTAAGCCTGCTCTGACTCCCTTTCTTTTAGGAGTCAAGCTTGAGGCTCGGTGTTCTTCTCAACCAGTTGATGTGACTTTGTATCGTTAGCTTGTGTGTAGTCTCATCTACTTGACCCATACATGCCCTTATATTTCATTTACAGTTGGCATGGTTTCCCACTTCATGCAGGACCCACATGAGCTTCATTGGAAAGCCGCCAAATGCATCCTTCATTACATTCAGGGTACACATCACTATGGGATTCACTATGCAGTAGGCTCAGGACTTCGCTTGGTTGGTTACACAGACTCCGATTGGGCTAGCGATCTTGATGATCATAAGTCTACTTCTGGTTATAGTTTTCACCTTGGTTCAGGCACCATTTGTTGGCAGAGAAAGAAGCAATATGCTATTTCTCTATCTTCGACTAAGGCTAAGTATCGAGGTGCTGTTAACGCAGCGACTGAGACCATTTAGCTCCAGCAGATTCTCATAGAGTTTGGATTCACCACTCCACGGCTGACAGTTCTACATTGCGACAATCAGAGTGCTATTGCAATCTCAAAGAACCCGGTCTAGCACCAGTGGACCAAACACATCGAGATTCATATGCACTATATCCGAGAGCTCATTCAAGAGTAGGTCATTGATTTGCAGTATTGTCCTATATCAGAGCAGGTTGCTGACATATTCACCAAACCTTTCACCGAGAGTAAGTTCTAGCAGTTGCGAGCTCTCTTGGGGGTGCAGGATGTGTCATTAGGGGGGGTCAGTTGACTTCTCCTTCCTCTCTTATGGGGGGGACTTTTTCCTCTTTGAGGTTTTGTCCTTCTTCTTTGAGAGTCTTTTGTACATTCATCTCTCTTTTGGGGGGGAGTTTTTTCCCACTGGGTTTTCTCCCTTTCTTTGTTTGTGAGAGATTGCATTGCATGGTTTTTCTTGCATTTTCATATTGTACATGGGTACCTATCATGGCCTAGTAGTTGGGACCCATCTTGCATTGTTGACTTGAGTCTTCATTCCCCTAAGTTGCACTTAAGGGGGGGTGTTGGTGTAAATAAATATTCATTTTGGATATTATTACACTTTACTTAAGTTAACTTAGGATAATGCATCTCTTCATAGTTTGGATTTGAGACACTTAGGGAAGTGTGCACATAGGGATAGAGCTTGTAGGAGAAATTCCACCTTTTGTGGTCTTATTTTGTTGTTACACTCCACATTCGGTGGGTCATCCACCTCTTGTGGAATATTATATTATTTCTCCTACCTACTCCTAGTATTTCTTACCTACCCTTGTTTCTCATTGAGCCACATGTCATAATTGTGTGTTCGTACATCCATATGGCCTTGCCTATATAAGCAGGCCTATATTCATTGTATTGGTTAATCCAGTTGATCATTTTGCATATTGATGAGAATACAGTTTGTTCTTATCATTGTATTGTCTCTCTTTTTATGCTTTTCATTGTGCCCTTGATCTTGGCAAAATCCTACAATTTTATGGAACCAACCCAAGGAGCACCAACCCCTGATAATCCAAGAACTAACTCAAGGAGAACCAACCCCTAGCTTAATGAGCTACAACTCAAGGGAGCACCTACCCCTTCTCTGAGCACCCACTCAGAGAATACTGTGAATATGGATTCAATTATAAATTAGACACCTTTCTAGAACCTTACTGAATACACATATTTTTTCTTCTCTCTACTCATTACACCTTGTTTAATTCTTCTCTCCTTTTGCTGCTCTATCTGATCTTGCTCAACTTATTGCAACCTCATCTTGTATTTTTCTTCTACACTCTATTTGATGATCTTTTCTTCTCTATCTCTAATACTGTAACTTCTTAGAGATCACTCTCTCTCCATTCACTCTATTTCTCCTCATGTCACCATTCTCAAACTATATTCTTTTCTTGGTGACAATCCTCACTCTCTAATTAGCAACAACTGCTAGCCAACAATACCCTCACTACTGTACTTCACATCTATCACAATATATTTTGTAACAACTACCTTTTTTCAATCACATTTACTGCTCTACTCTATCAGTTCTTCATCAGAGAATATTTTTCCCTCCAAATTAGCATTTCAAAAATGATTCATTATCTATCTAAGGATCTGGTTAGTAATAGATTAGATTTTTTCCTCCTGAAATGACCATCTGTAATAAATGTCCCTACTCTAATTTTTGTTTTTGCCTCTGTACTGGGTTACTAATTTTTTTCAATTTAAATATGCCTCACAGATTTGATTTTGCCATTTTTTATCACCTCGAGCCCTACAAAATTATCATGTAATAGGTCCGCCATTAATGCACCTCAATCCTTTGTCGACCTACCCTGAAGAAACTGACTAGAAAACTCTATTTTCACCAACCTTAGCATATCTGATTTGTCCTTTGTCCTCTGGAAGCCACATGTCCTCATTAACATCATCCAAGTCAAATGGTCATGGTTGGTCAAAACCCATGTGGACAATCGGTCTGCACTGATTAGTCAAACTTTATGCTATGGATAACCTTTCTATTATGCAGACAAATCACACCTATTGTTTTAACTAGTAAGACCTTATCCCAATCTACTCTATCAACTAGAATTCTCATTCCTCATGTTGATTTCCATAGCTATCCTGAAATCACATTGTTTGCTTGCAATCAAAATAGATTCAACTATCAGGTTAACATCTTGCACATACTATTACTTTATAACCTATTCCAATGACTATTTAATGCCTTTGATTCCTTTTGTTGGCATGAGTTATTCTGATAAGAAACTCCCTTTTGATTTCCCTTATCGCCATAGACTATCCCAAAGCTCAAACTCCATGTTGAAACTCTCCATTGGCATAAGTTGTCATGAACTAAAAGACCTTGAGCCCAACAACCACTCATCGAGATGACCACAATTATCGACATAAGAAAAAATTGTTAAATCGATAGAATAAGTTATATCGATGCCCTATTATCTGCCTCTCTTTATTGGTGTATCTATCTCAAGATGCATATTCCATGGTGATAGACTTCATCAGCATAGGCTACTCCAAACTGATAAACTCCATGCCAAGCAACCACTCATTGAAATAGTTATAACTATCGACATAGAGAAAACACATTAGATCAACAAAACAAGTCATTCTGATGACATATTGTCAACCTCCCTTCATTGGCATAGGTATCCTGATACACAAACTCCATGGTGATAAACTACATCGACATAGGTTACTCTGATCACAATCCCATTGAAATAGCTAACACTATCTGATTAACTTTTGGATGTTATACCGCTTGTACAAACTTATTCTGACAACTCAACTTGAACCACCATCAGCATAGCAATCCTGAAATCAACCTCCAATAGACCCTTTTTCATATTGGCATAGAGAAAATTTTCCATTCGGAGTTCAAAATATATTTCGATACACTTGCTCGATCTCCTTGTCAGCATAACTATTCTGACACAAGGATGTCGGAGTAGTTTACACTATCGACATAACACAAACTCATTATTTCACCTTCAATAGTTACTCCAATAGGCATCCTCGATCACTTGGTCGACATAGGCTATTCTGATACAATGATATTAGAGTAGTTAGTTCTATTGGCATAACACAAAATTGCTACTCTGCCTTTGTCAACTATTCTAATGCACCTCCACGGTCTCCTGGTCGGCACAGCTAACTCGATATGACTTAAACTGCACACGACCTGACATCAGCATGACTTATGCTAATAACAAATTCCTCCACACGACTCGATATCATCCTAGCTATCATAATATGAATACTTCACCTGCATAACACTTGATTGATATAGCTATCCTGATCTACAACCTGCAACACTTCTTCTCTGCAACCTCAAGACATCTCTACAAGACTTGTTGACATCAATGAAAATAATGCCAACAAAATGTCCTATCTTATTACAAGAGAAAAATTTCTAAGGTAACTTTCCATCATACTTACTGGCTCCCTTAGGCAATCTCTAAGCATCAAGTGCTTCAAGCTCATCCAATTCCCTTTCCTATTATTCCATCTCTCTCATCTCTCTCTCATATCTGAAAACCCTAGATGAACTCTCTCTCAGATCATACTTCTACTTCCTGGATATAGAGTCTTTAAATGCAGTTTAAGATTTACCATGTGATTCTCCAAATTCACTCAACTTAATTGCAAAAAGCTTACCAACCAACATGTTTCCTGTCACAGTAGTCACACTTTGGATCACATCAATAGCAGCTACTTTAGGCTTGTAACCAGGAGGCAAGGATCTCAACACCTTAGCAACAATCTCATTTTCTTTATATATTCATATGTGAGTTTATCTTGAGGAGACATTGTCCTTCTTAGAGGGAGAGAAGCATTATTTGCATTTTTTCTTTGGCATTGTTGTCAAAGGGGGAGAGAAGCATGTGAAAAATTGCCTTATCTTTAGAGCTTTGTGTGCATGATCTTAGGGGGAGATTGCTAATGTTGATTTATTCCTTTGCATTGATTGTTTTTCACATTCATATGTCATCAATACCAAAGCGGGATATTGTTGGATATTGTTGCTACTAGGATATGTTCTTGTGTTTTGGTGTTGCAAAGAATTGTTTTGGTGATTCGGTAATTGTAGTGAGTTAATCTATGTTCTGGTGTTTGATTCGTTGTGCTCTGGTATGGTAATATCTTTGGTTGCAGATTTGGGAGAGTGTTTGGGATGTTCATGTGTATCTTCATTTCAGATGGTTCATGATTCAAATGGTGCTTTGCAAGTTACCTATCTTGTCTGAGTTGATTTTGTTGAGTATTCTTGAGTGTTAGCGTGTTGATCGATGAATATTTGATTAAGTGGTGTTAGTGCAGCTATTGTAGATGGTTCTAACGTGCTTGTTGTTATTTCCTAATTGTTTCCTATGTTTTGTTGTTTCCTGATTCTATGGGTCTAGTGATATTCTTCGTGTTATGCGGTATTTTCGGTGGTGAAGTGTGTTGTGGTTGACCTTAATGAGATTTATGGTGGTGTTGCATGTTTGAGGATTTGATTTGGGTTTGTGCTATGTAATCTATAGCATTATATTGGTTTGGTGGTTGATTTATGCATCGTGTGGTATAATTTTGTAATTAGGTGTTGAGGGTTGAGTCGACCTTGTTGTCAAGGTTGATGATTTGTATAAATAGGTGTTATATTCATTTAATTTGGGTATGGGTGTTATGCTTGCATTATTAGAGAGTGGTGTATGTGTGAATAAGTGAATTCATCTTTCGGTGTGGTGTATTGAGCAGAGATTGTTGCAGGATAGACAAATGACTTAACCAGAACTGTCATCAGGCATTAGGAGACACTATTCTTTTAGTTCATCTTAACCAGATTCTAGTCCAAATATTATTGTAAGGTAGTGAACCTTCCCTGAGGGTTGCAACCTTTCGCATTATCATATTTTGATAAATGAGCTCTAAGTAGTGTGCCTAAATGCATGTACATTCCCCATTGTAATATTTTCACATACTACTATAGAGTATCATCTTATTGTGGATAGGTTCCCACCGTGGTTTTTCCCTTAATTGGGTTTTCCACATCAAAATCTTGATGTTATGTGTGTTGTTGTTATTGAGTTTGTCTATAATCTTACTGCAATTGATCAGATATGACATTGTGCTTAAATTGTTTAATCTGGTGAAAACTTATTCATCCCACCTCCTCTTAGTTTTCCTTTATTGTTGTTTAGATATCAGTCTGCACAGGCTTTGAAACATCTTGATCATCAAACTCATATCCACATTCTCTAATACCAATTGTTAGCAACAACAATGAAGGAAAATTAAGAGTGGGGGCGTGAATCAATTTTCATCAGATTAAAAAATTTAAGAACAATTTTAGATCTAATCAACTATAGCAAGAATAAAGATAAACACAATAACAACAACACACATAACACCAAGATTTTGACATAGAAAACCCTATTAAGGGAAAAACCATGGTAGAAACCTACCCATAATAAGATGATACTCTGGAGTAGTATGTGAAAATATTACAATGTGGAATGCACATGCATTCAGACAAACTTCCTAGAGCTCACTGCTCAAAATATGATACCTCAGAAGTCTACAATCCTCAGGGAAGGTGTTGGACCCCAAATTGGGTTTTATGATTTAAAATCCACTAATACACTCAATTCAATTTTTATGAAGAAGCCAACTTCAATTGTGGAAATTATCACGAGGATTGGACCAACTGACAAGGATTTTGCAAATCCTTCTACGCTTCGAGCTCTACAAAACCCAAGAGGGTAATCACTTTAGTGAATTTCTTGATCTTTGCACCACACTCAAAGATTCACTAAAACAAAGAAGATTATCTCATAAGCCGACTCAACAACAAGGAGAATTCTCAAGGATGGAAAATGCTTCAGTGATCCTCAACCTAACTCGAGCATGAGATGGGTAAGACAAAGAATAACAGACATGAAATGAAAGGTATTCTGATAATCAAAAAATTAATGTGATTCATGAGTGAATTTGAAAAAAATTGAAATTCAAAGACAGTTACAAGAAGTGATCAGTGCCTTACTCCATTGGGCACCTAAAAATATAAAATGTAAACTGAAAACGTGACAAAATTTTATCTAATACTATAAGATCTAAGATAATACTGCCTTACAATATATCTAATTTGCAATCCCAACCCAAACTACTTATCTAAATCCCTACATGAGCCCTATCACTCTGTAATCCCACTCATTTAATCAACCCCTTAGGTCAAAGCATGAAATGAAAAATTACTTACATCATAACAATGCAACAAATGAAAAAACCCTTGATTCTATTCATTTGAAAGATGATAGAATTATACACTGGAGAGAAATAGATCACAATTTTATTTCTATTGAATAAAATTACTACTTTTGTCACAGAATAAAATTTACATATAACTCCTTCAAGAACCTGCACAAAGCTTGACACTAAATACTTTTCATTTTTCTCTATAAATGACTTTACAGCTTGCTCACTTCACTTAGACTCACTACTAGAACCAGACAAGGAAACTCTATAGGAACTAGAAACTTCGAACCCTCGGGAGACTCCCCGAATCCGAATCCATCTAATGGCCTTGAATTCCCTTTTTATAGAAGAAAAGGGAGCAACAAGCTTCTGGCCGAAAGGCACATGTCAATAGCAGATTTACTCTCATAAATTAGGCCTAAAAGGCCATTTGCAATTCTGTTACCAAACTATTCTATATCCATGCATTGGCACCCGTGAATCAAAACTTTCAACTGAAAATTGGTAGAAGGAAAACCGCTTGAGTTGTGCCATTATCACCTTGATGCCTTTGGATGGAGTTTGAGATGTCACATTATATCCAATAGAGTGTTTCCCTTCTTAGAAGGGATACTGGGTCCTGACAAGAAGAAAATTCCCCTCTAAACTAGAAGAGGATCTCAAGCCTTCATGCCTAGGATTAGAGAAAGTGGAAGGAGGAGCTTAAGGGGAAACATAATATATTGGGGAGGGGTCATAGCTTCCATACAGTCATAGATATGGCTAGTGACCACTCCCCACCCAAAGAAATCCTTCTTTCATTCCTCTTTGGCTTCCTTCTTATAACCCCCTACCATCTAGTGGTAGAGTAGAAGCATAGGCTCTGTCATGTTTGGCATTTCTTTATAATAAAATTCTTTCATTCCCCCTCTGGAAATCCTTCTCATTTTCACAACCCCTTTGGCAATAAACATACTTACATAGAAGAAAAACATGCATCTGGTATCACAGAGCACATAGCAACTCCATGCATGATCCTACTCAAACATCATCTTCCTTGCTGAAGCTAGAACTAGTCTCAAAAAATGAAAAGGCTTCTTTTCTCTTCTATCAACTGAATCACCACCCCCATTGTATTTATAATAAAAAACACTTCGTCTAGTGATGCTCATTCACATGAAAAATCATCATTTTGGTGCTTTCAACTCAACCTGCCAGCTATGGATTCTAGAAATCATGCCTATGAAATCCACTACATCTTTCTAATAGTCATCTTCTATGAATGATTTTGTTTTGATTTAATTCTTCTTGAGTGTATATTTTTTGCTTTAGAATCCCTATCAACAAGCGATCTCTAATTTCATTGGAGAACCCGTGATCCTTCATCTCCAACTCAGAAGCTATCCCAATCACCTTTTGCCTCTAAAATAGTCGTCCCTTCTTGTCAAATCAACCTTGACCCAATAGAAACCTTCAAAAAAGGTCCCTCAGGGATGAGTCGTCATTGAAGTTTTCCAACTTGTTTCTATCTGTTCCATGTTGACAAGCCTGTATTTTGTCCATTCTATCTTTCCCACGTGGGCGACAACCAATACCGTTAAAAACCCTTTAATTTATTCAGTTTGAAACTCCACCATAGATCTAGCCCAACCCGGAAAATCAAACGATCACTAATGGTCAATATGGCATTGACCTTCCATCATGGCTTGTGGACCCATTAAACATGTGATGTAGCAATGCCATATCATCTCCTAGCCTAACACTATCAGCAACTCCATTGTTGGCCTTCTTGGTTAGCCCGGGACATGACACGTGGCATCATCTTGTGGTGTCACGGTCCATAAACTTCTTGCATCTTCCTTCCTGGGGTTACGAGGGCCATCAGATATGTTCTCACTTTACCTTGCGACCACAGTGCCTGCCAACCTTTGCAAATTAAAAATCAAACACCTTTTCACCCAGATTATAACATCATCATCCATTGAAACACGTGCAAATTGATCGGGCCATTAGTAATTTGGTTTTTACCTCTTGAGAACCAATAATATGAAAATTTTGAATAGTCTTTCATGCCCAACTTTTGGGCACAAAAACGGAACAACAAATTTTTTTTTTGACCTCATGAACTCGCAATATACCCTACAATTATAATAACTTTATTAGAGTTTTGTCTTATCTAGGGTGAAAATAAAATTGTTTACTAAGGTTGGGTTAATTAACCAACTCGAACGAGCGACTTTATTTGGTGGGGATTGATCAATGTCACAGATTAATTAGCTAGCTCAATTACCTTAACTAAGTTGTCGCAAATTGAAACGAGGGTTAAATGGGTTATCTTAATGTATTAAATCATTTCTAACCATAAAATGACAATGTTATAAAATAATTGATGCACATGCGAATTCATTATTTAAATCCAACCGATAGGGTTTCAAATTCCTAAATAATGCCATTTGCCCACTAAACCCGATATTAAGCTAAAGCCAGCTCTAATCTCCCTAAACCCTTAATTTTGACGATTTAATTTTAATCCGGCCAAAACCGATATCAAGGCTTAAGGTTCATAAAAATAATTTTACAATTTCTCCTTTTTTTTTAAATTTTCACCAATTACAATATAACCTAATGTCCAAATAAATTGAGGAAAATCTATTGATTAATTAAATTAATTAATTTGATTTAGTGCCTAGTGTTCCAAATATATTAACTCCTTACTTTTAAACCCCTTTGAATTAACTATATTAAAATTTTAATTCTCTAAAGAATATAAACATATAATAATTCGATTATTAAAATAACCTTAATTATTAATTAAAATTAAATTACTTTAAACTCCAATTTAAATTTCCCATCTCTAATTTGAAATTCTTTTAAATAAAGAATTTCCTTATTCCTAAAATGCTAACCCTAACTATTAATTAAAATATTAAAACTTAAAATCAAATTTCACAATTCCTTTTAAAACAAAAATTCCTTATCCATAAAATGCTAACCCTAACCCGAAATTGGGTTAGGGTTGCATTTCTATTTATTTCCATTTTTCTTTATTTTCTTATTAATTTATACCCTAACCTGAAATGGGTTAGGGTTTATTTTACCACTTTTTTTTGTTGTGTGTGTGTGAGTGGTTGCAGGTACGGGGGCGGATTAGGGCACGACAGCCGTGGCATGGCGAAGGGTTTTCGAAGAGGGAGGAGCGGAGGAAGTGGCGCGGGGGTCTCCGGCCACCGCTGTGCGTACACACAGTGGCGAGCAGCGCCACCCACTATGTGCACACACAGTGGCGGGCAGTGCCACCCACTATGTGCACACACAGTGGAAGACGGTATTACTGCCGCCCACTGTGTATACACACAGTGGCAGGGTGCCGCTCACTATGTGTAGCACAGTGGCGGCCACGACCGTCCCACTGTGTCTACACACATTGCGGTGCCTTTCGTGCCGCCCACTGTGTGTAAACACAGTGGCTCGGCCGTGAGCCGTCCACTGTGTTAACACACAGTGGCTCGGCTGGTACCCTCGTTTCCCCCCCCTTTTTTTTGTTTTAATTTTATATGATGTGTTTTTAAAATATTATATATATATATATATATATATTTATATATATATATATGTATATATGTATATGTGTGCACATATTCATATATGTGTATGTAAATATATAAATTTGTATATATATATTTATATATACATATAAACACTGCTATGATCAGAACATAACATATATGTATATATTTTTCTAAAGGTATTCACAGAGTATGTTTTCAGATGCAGGGATGAATATGATATATATATATATATCAACTTGATAGGTTTAGGAAGCTGTGTTTGATTAATTTTAACACAGAAGTATGCAATCCTCTATATTTATTTTTTTGTAACAAGAATGCACAGGTTCAAGATATGTTTTTTTTTTGTTGTTGCAGGGATATTCATACATAGGAATTTATATATATATAAGTATATATTTTTCAATGTATATATATACTTATATATATTTATAGATATATATAAATAAATGTTTAAGACATTAGGGCTGGAAACCCTAAATCTATTTTGAAGTTCTAACACCTAAGCATACAGATCTTAGTTTTAACAGCAAAATGAATAAGTCTTATTTTTTTTCTTCTCTCCCTTTTTTTACAATCTTACAACATGTTTTCCTACAGCAATGTATAAATGCTAGATTCTTTTTTAGCTATGCCTAAATAGAGTTAAAAGCAATAAAACAGCAGTAAATAAACTATACAAGTAAATATTTAAACCTAATGCATCCCTTTCCTTTTTCTTTAATTTGTAGAAAATAAACAAGATAACAGACTTCTTCCTGAAACAACATTTAGATATAGTCTACAACAACATATTAGACATCAAAATTTAAGTAAAATTTACATTGCTTACAGAATATTTAGTTACAATGGCCCATATTTAAAATGGGTGAATAATCCAACCAGTCTCTCATTCTTAATCTTTGTATAGAGAATAAAAGGAAACAATCCTAAAGGTCTTTATTTACATTTTTTTTTTTTGCAACATTTCATAAAAATTACATTTTTGCTTGTCTGCATCTAAATAGAAATCTGAATCTGAATAAAAATCTGCAACCAAACAAATCTGCAACTCCTAGATTCTTTTCCCAGCAACCTGCATGTAAAATTTTAGGGCTGTGACCATGGGATGCTCACCTCCTAGCCTAGGCTTACTAGAAGCCACCCCAGAGCTTGGAGAATCAAGACCTTGACGGGGTTACAACCAAGCAATACAACAATCAAAGGGGAATAGAAATCAACACAACAAACACATCCCTTCCCAAGCTGAAACTCCATCACAAAATGTGATGCCTTACTAGGGTGGAAGTGGACCAAGTACCCTAGGGGAGAAATCTGCTAATAGAACTTATAGCCAACTCATGGCACCCATGAAAGCATAACCAAAAAATTATCCTTAATCCCTACACCCTTATGACCCCCCAAAAGGTAAACATGCCATATTTGCTCCCCCTTATGACCCCCAAGTGAAATGACACAAAAGAAAGCAGCAAGGGTCTCATGGACAGACCCTTGAGATCACTCTCATAATGAGAGCCTCTCACCCTAAGGGCTGTCAAGCTCCTTCCACCCCCAAGACCAATCTTTCCTCCCAAGGAAAGGATGGTCTTGAACACTCCCCAAACACAACAATACACAAAACATAAATAAGCAAGAAAACACATAGATGTTTACAACTACAACACAAACAAAGAATTTACAATAATTTCCATTCAAACAATCTATAACATTTTTGCATTTACATAAGAGGGAAAAATAACACCAACCTTGACCTGCCAAGGGAAATCTAGGGGAAAGCTTGAAGAAGAGCTGCCCAATCCTCAATCTTTTCTGCAATTCCTTGGCCCCAAATCTTACTATTCCTAAAAAAAAACTGGTTTTCCTCCAAAGTTTCTCCAAAAATCTCCAAGGATGGAGAGTGGGTGATTAGCTCACTAAGCTTCCATTCTTAGCCTAATATGGCCTCTCTCACTCCTTCCAACCTCTTGGATAGAGTGAGGGATCCCCCATTGGATTGGTCTTCCCTAGGTCTTACACACTCCCTAACCTAGGTACCTAGAGAAGGGAAATGGAATGGGGAAGAGGGATTACTCTCTTCAAGAAGGTTATCCTACCAAGGATGGCACTCCTATAGATGGAATTCGTCCATCTTGGGAAAACCACTTTTTTGGGTGGTTAAACAAGTCCTAAGGGAAAGACACATGGCCAATTTTGGCCTTCACCCATAGGTACCCCATGAGGCCTAATAGAAATGCTCTAAAATTGACTCTAGGATTTGATTTGACCTTCAGAAAGTCCACCTAAAGTTAACCTACGGGTCAACTCTGAGTTGACCCTCCTTGTGGCTCACTAACCTAGATTTTTTGGTTCCTTCAAGGATAATTAGGAGATATAACAATTAACAAAAAATAAAACTCTCCAAAAAGGTGACATGACAAATTGCCAACACAACATACTACATAGGTGTCAAGTGACACTACAAAATAATTCCATATCACAATACACATGTGGCAATTGTCCCTTAAACAATTTAAACAATTCAATAAATACAATTTACACTCGTGCAACATTTTACATTTACGAATAAAATACAATACATACGGGGTGTTGTCTCTCCAAATAGAGAACCCCTGGTTTTACTAACGCACATTGGCCTTGGCTTGATTCTCCATAATATTTCCATGGTCACATGGATAATTTCCTGCACATCTTTAAACATTAGTACTTCCCAATAGCCTCATATAATATACAACACATAATCAGAATACAATAAATTCATTCTGCAAAGACTTATCATTATAAAATATGATTTGTCCCAAATCAAAGCAATTCATCATAATCCTCAAAATTTGATCCATCTACAAGATATGCAAACATATTTCTAACATTATAACAAATCCTAAAATTCAGATAATAACATACATCATCACAATATTACCCTAATCTAGAATCATATAATATTCTATAATCCACAAGGCATAGAAATGAAGCATCCATATATATCAATGTTACCAAAATCGTGGGACCATGTAAAGTTCTCTATCCATAGTGTGTCAAAACTAGCATCCAAAATAGTTCCAAAATGAAAATAACTGAAGAGATAGGATGGGTCAGGGTAGGGCCTCACACAGTCAAACCACCGAATTACCCCTCTCTGCCAAGAACATGTGGCATCATCTCATGATGCTTTAGTCCTTATGTTCGTTGCATTTTCATTCGCGACGCTATGCAAATCATACGATCTATTCTGTCTTTATCCATCGGTGGAAGTATTTAAAATTTTAGACTTAGGAAAATATAAAGGGCTCGGCCAAAAACAACTCAATGCTCCCCACCAATGGTAACCAACCCTTGGCTTAAGTGGAAAAAGGTAATGACAGAATATAACAGGCTTAGGGTTTTTCCTTCAGAAGACTTAATCAGAAATTCACAAACCCTAAACCCTAGACCTTGAACTTTGACAAAGGGCAAAATAAATCTAGAATGACCAATATTTTGACTCAAGCATGAAAAAAAATTTGTGCAATAATTTCTAGGACTATCAGTGGCTCTAGTTGGGGACGTTCATTGCACATGAATGAAGCAAGAATCCAGAATCTTTGGTGAAGCAGACCATTTGTAGAGCAGACCAAAAAGAAGTTACTTGGATAGGGCAACTTCAACAGAAATGAAACTACACTACAACATACTAGACCTAACTAATGTTCATGGATAATGACTACTTTATGAAAAGTAGAGCTTCAAGAACCATCCATGAACAAGCAAATCAAGAGGGAAATGATAACTATTCCATTGGGAATAGAGTTAGAAAAGATTACTCTACCCCAGGTTTCTTGTGGCATAAAGGTCAAACCACATGTGATGGCCCAAGGCCATCTAAAAATCAATCAATGCTTTCCTCTATCATAAAGATGGTTCTCCTCTAAATGCACTAAAAACAATCTAATAAAATAGTTGGAATGCCACTGACCAAACTTGTTGGCCCTTTTTGTTCAACTACCATGCTTAAAATTATCATTGCACTCACTATCAAACTTCTGAAACTTATACAATGATTGAAAATATTGGTCACCTTGTGATATATATGTGTTGTGTTGAACATGACACATATCCCGACTGAAACCAATATCACACTCTATAAAAACATCATTCAACTAAAAGAATAAAAACTCATATTCTGGCACACAACTGAGAAAATAGGCTTGGTTTAAAATATTAGTTTGCTCATCAAAAAAGGAACTCCCAAAAGAATCTACTCTCCCACTGTACATAATAAGCAAACTTCTATCAAGAGGAGGACAAGGATCACAATTTATCCTTTCATGTAACTGCAAATCATCAAGCCGAAGAAAAACATCAACCTCTTGCTCTGAATCCCATTTGATGTCAACAATATCGGCAAGAGAAGGAAACTCATCATCGTCATTCAACATCAATTCAGGTATCACATCCTGGTCTTCATAATTATCTATTTCACAAGTTGATGTAGTAATGTCTAGACTCTTAATTGTCTCTTCATACAAAGGGTTAAGAACCATATGAAAGCCCTTCTCAAAAACATTATGGTAAAGCACTAATTGATCCATATATGTATCCTCATCAAACAATGCATTAATTTTTTTACTAAAACCACTGCCCATCTCAATTTCACATTCATTTTCATTAGGAATCAAGGAGTCACAATCTAAACTAGAACAAATCCCAACATTATAATCCTCACAACAAATTCTCAATGTCATGATCCTCATAGGCTTCGGCAAAGTTATCATGACCATTTTGACCCTTTTCAACTACATCCTTCTCCACCATATAGGCCAATTCAAGGATATTTTGGTGATGGGAACACTGAAAAACAATCTGATCCATGATACGGAAAATTGGCTTGTAATGGGACAACTTCTTCACTAGTACACACCATGCAGCTTTCTATCTCAATAACATCATCAACTAAAATTGGTGGCACCATATCATTCAAGTTCTAATCATCACACATAATTGATTCATGTGAGAATGAATCAATGTCATCAAAATCTTGCACACCAGCACTATTTTCATCAGATGTGTAACTTTTCAATTCTTCTTCATACAAGGTACTAGATTCATCTCAACCATAATACTGCAGAAGGACCTTTTGTGCACTCTCCTTACTGGAAACACTAAAGCCAATATCACATGGAACAGTGATTGAAATTACCTCCATTTCTGTATCAGTTATGTCATATAATTTCTCATCAACCTTCTCTTCAATAACATGAGGAATAGCCACTGTTTGGGATAAGTTATCTTCACTCATATTTTTGTTCAAATCATTGGTCATGACAAGGCTAATGTGATTAATAGGGATGTAGATGCTTTGACATTGATTTTCATCCTTTGGCTCATACCTTTCTTCGGCATCTAATGTCTTGGGATAACATACCCTTTCAGATAAATAACCCTTAGGGATTCCATATTTCAGGTTGTTTTCAATGTCCATTGCTATCCTATAAGCCTGATGCAAGGTTTTGGGATCCTTGTCTCTTAGAAAATAACTCATTTCCTCATCAAATGCAGCCAAGTAAACAACCAAACATATTACATCATTTGGCCTATAACAACTAGGAATGTCATCCAATGTTCTAGCAAATCTAAGATTGAAAATAGGAACTAGCTTATCCTCTTCCTTTTGAATACCCATGAATCTTTTCATAACTGAACTTGGACCAATTCTCTCACCAAATTATTCCATGAAGGCTGCCTTTATTTCATCCCATGAAGAGACAAAACATGTTGGCAAATAAGAAAACCAATCTCTAGCAATTTCCTTCAAAGATTAAACAAAAAGATTCATGAATACATCTTCCTAACTTATCTCAAAATATCCCATTAATTTAGAAAACTCCTGTAGATGTTGACATGTTGATTTTGATCTTTTTTCATTGAATTCTGGTAGATGTTTCCTAACCTTAATAGGAACAAGGTTTGGGAAACCTTGGATACCATTAAAACTTAATGACTTATATCTTTCCATAAAGAAAGCTATATTGTGATTTGACAAAGGTTGCATACTTTGCACATTTACAATTAACATTTCATAGGAAGTACAGGCACATAATACATATTCTCATTCATTTCCCTACTTCTTTCCTTTATCACAATCTTAAAATATTACAATGCATAGCTCAAAACATAGTTCATCCAACTTATTACAAAATCTGAAAATTTTATCACAGAAGTATGTAAAACAACCACTATTATTCCCTTTCTTAGTGCTTTACTCACTTAATAGGGAAACCTTTTCTACACATGGTTTTCAAGAAAATATATTTGACTCATGAAAACCAAAATACCTGGAAATGCTATAGTGGCTACAAATTAGCTCTTTGGTTTGAAATATTGGTAGATATGAAGCTATCTTCACATCTTCATTAGCTTCTTTTGTAGAGTCGCCACCTCTTTACAGAGAACAAATATCTTGAACAATTGGAAATTCTTCACATGTCAGATTTGTTCAAAAACCAATACTGCAACACTTCCTTATCATCATATGGCATCATATGGATTCCATCCTCAACTTGTCAGGGTACTTCATCATGAGAGCTCAAATTTGCTTCATCTCTTTTGCAAATTCTTTGGTTCTTCTTCAAATAATGCACACTCGTACATAGATCTCAAAGTCGACACTCACTACTTGTGAGGTTTTGAAATGATCATGAAATAGAGACAAAACTACATAAACTTGTATTGAAAGATGAAACACAACAGATTCTGAAGCAACATTCATGAGAATTGACTCAAACTGACAAGGGAGAGATTAAGAAGCTTATAACTCTATGAGGCAAAACATTTAGGTCCTACAACCTGGGAGAAAAGATCAACTATCAAATCACAAAAAAAAACCCAGAAAACTTTATGCAATACTCCCCAGCAGAGTTGCCATTTTTTTTAGTTCCCAAATTGGGTTTTATGCTTTAAAAGCCACCACTACACTCAATTCAATTTCTATGAAGCAACCAACTTCAATTGTGGAAATTATCACGAGGATTCGACCAACTAACAAGGATTCTACAAATCCTTCTACTCTTCGGGCTCTACAAAACCCAAGAGGGTAATACCTTTAGTGAATTTTTTGGTCTCTACACCACACTCAAAGATTCACTACAACAAAGTAGATTATCTCATAAGCTGGCTCTACAACATGGAGAATGCTCAAGGATGGAAAATCCTTCAGTGATCCTCAACCTAGCTAGAGCATGAGATGGGTAATAAAAACAATAACAAACATGAAATGAAAGGTATTTTGATAATCAACAAATTATAGTGATTCATCAGTGAATTTGAAAAAAGTCTGATATTCAAAGATAGTTACAAGCAGTGATCAGTGCCTTCCTCCATTGGGCACCTGAAGATACAAAATGTAAACTGAAAACATGACAAAATTTTATCTAATACTATAAGACCTAAGATAATACTGCCTTGCAATATATCTCATTTGCAATCCCAATCCAAACTACTTATCTAAATCTTTGCATAAGCCATATCATTCTGTAATCCCACTCTAGCATTTAATCGACCCCTTAGGTCAAAGCATGAAATGAAAAATTACTTACATCATAACAATGTAACAAATGAAAAAACCCTTGATTCTGTTATCACTGTTTAAAATTGGGTTTTTCTTTTCCCATAATTGGCTATGGTATGTTGTTTCGCCGAATAGGGTGTATTTCCAAATGCTTTGGCTCTGTTATAGACCTTAGGGGTTTAAGGGTTTTTGATTTTTAGATCTTATCTTTTTTGTGTTAAACCCTCTGGTTTCTAATCTTCCGTTACTTTATTCACTTAAGTTATGGGTCGTGGGGTCATAGGAAGTGTCCCCCCTTGTTATTTGCCTAGGCGGTTACGTTGATTATTTGAAAATTTTATGCCTTGTATGCTTTTCTTCTAAAGTTGTCAGGCCCAGTAACTAGTGCACATCTCGCGAATGATCCAACGGCTCGCGCTATTTCGCAAGGGTAAAATGCTCACTCCTTATGCCCATGAAATAGCGAGAATGAATGAGAACCGTCCATGTGTCATGATGGAAGACGTAAAGGGTGTAGCTGTCAAGAGTGGTTGGAAGCCCCGTGGCTTTCTTCTAGCGTATTAAAAGGTAGCATGTGGCACAAGTCACCACAATCAACGGGTCAAGATTAAAGGTTCAAAGTGGGCCCCAGAGATGAGTCAGGTCGCAGGTGGAGATGACCTGGTAGGTACAGCTGTTAACAATTTATTGAAACCCCGTGGTTCCCTTCTGGCAAATGACAGAGTGACAAGTCAGCTCCGGAAGTGACAAGGTGTGAGGTGTCCATAACGAGTCAGCGGGCCCACCTCTCCTGAGAGCCTTCTCAGAGGATTAAATGCCGATCAACTTGAGAGATGATCCAACGGCCCACGCTATTTCGCAAGGGTAAAATGCTCACTCCTTAGGCCCGCGAAATAGCGAGAGTTAACGGGAGCCGTCCACGTGTCATGATGATGACGTGGGAGATAGACCTATTGAGATGAAAGTGGGGCCCCCGTGGTTTCCTTCTGGTGAATGATAGAGTGACAAATCAGCTCCAAAAGTGAGAAGGATGCCATGTGTTCATGACGAATCAGCGGGCCCACCATTCCTGAGAGCCTTTCCAAAGGATTAAATGCCGATCAACTACAGAGATGATCCGATGGTTGGCGCTATTTCGCAAGGGTAAAATGCTCATTCTTTAGGCCCGCAAAATAGCGAGAGTTAACGGGAGCTGTCCACGTGTCATGATGATGACATGGTCTAAGAAGAATGTGTGGGCCCACCGCAGTATAAAGAAAGACATGCGGCCAGTATCAAGTGGAATGCGAAGGGATTTTCAAGGCCAATGGTTGGGTGCCGCGTGGTATTATGTAGCCAATAGAAAAGCGGGACCCAGAGTAAAGACAAAGCCATCAGTAACAAAACAATAAAAGTGAAACACTTGCAGGAATGTTGTGACCCGTTGGAGCGAAAAATACGAATTCTCGTATGAATTCGATTTTGAAGGGACGACCGAAGCATGCGGAATCAATGTTATAGTTAAGGCCCTGTGTACAAATTTTTAATTTCCTAACTACCAAGTGAAGATATCTTTTAAAAGATTTTGCAGAAGAGCAGACGCAGAGTTATCTTTTTCAGATACAGAGCAAGTCGATTCAGTCGTAGAGAAAATTCCTTCAAGCAAGCATCAGGTTCTCTCATTTTTTGTAGCAATTCTTGTGTGGTGTTCTAAGTAAGATAATTCTCTTGTTGCAGGATTGTTTAAGAGTGATATTCATTTTCTTGCATTTTCAAATGGCTCCTAAAAGGGAATTTTCCGACAAGGTTAATTATTTAGAAAGAAGTGTATGTGATGATTTTTTAGAACAGTTGACATTGTCTACTAACCAGGCATCAAAGGCCAAAGAGTTAGTGCCCAGGGCTCCTCGTCTAAAGATAGGAGAAGGATTGTATGACAAAGGTAATTGGCTGAGAGACCCACAGGTTGGATTGTCCGGGTTGGGGTTGTTTAAAGTCGGATTTGGAATGAGAAATTCTCCTACTCCTCAAAACAGTATTTGGGAACTAGATGTTGGGAAATTAGTAGTCCCAGGGGTATTCATGGATACAGACTTGCTAACCCAAATGGAATTGAATTATGATCCAGTCACAAGATGCATTCGGGATGTAAATGGGAAAACCCTTGTGGAAATTAATGCTGAAGAATTAAGGACAGCATTTGGGCTTAATGAGTTCACAAACTTCTTGGAACCCATAAATTTCACATCATTAGCCCAAGTTTACGGTGCACAGAGGAGTCATCTCAGGAATGGGCCTCTTAAAGAACTTTTTGTGAAAATAGGAGGGTTAGCAGTTGTAGGACCCAACACACAAGAGCCTTGTTCATTAAGTATGTTTACCTTGAGGGCTAAAGGAATGTATTGGGCACTTTGTCAAGTTTTAGGAGAGGATGCTGAAGCAGATATGCCAAATCATTACTTGCTAATGATCGCCCAGATTTTGAATCCTTCTCTTGCTATCACTTTTGATTATGCCTCTTTCATTGCCGATGCTATCCATGGAGGCTTGATAGGAATAAAGAATGGAAAGGTGGATAGACCTTTCGGATGGTATTCACTCTTAATGCACCTTTTCTCTTCAAAGGTGGTGATTATTTTGCCAGTGGACTAGACCTGGTTAAGGAAAAGGAAGAAGAAAAAATTTTGGTACAATTATGGAGTACTGTGTTGTCATGGGACAGAGAGGATGCTAGTTTTTTGAAGTTTGACAAATATTTTGCATCCAAAATAAGAACTCTCTTATGCTTTGATAACCCAAGAGTCCCCAAGGTTCTTCTGGAATTCATAAGGCCAAAAGAATTCGCAGAGAACATCAAGATTGTTCATAACTGGGGTGACATTTATTTATATCCAGTCTCCACAGTTTTCAGAATTTTTGGTTTCAGGGGTACTCCATTTTTGTTACCCTACCAGGTCCCTCTCAAAGTGGGAATAGCGGAGATCCTTAGGAAAATTGGTGGCCTACAAGAGGCAGAGTTGACAGGCAGAGGTAAAGGGACTATTTTCCCTGCAGCTACCATAGCCCACCAATTCATAATAACAAAGGGAGGCTGGAATTGTTTTGAGGATTTCCTCAAACCTTACCATTTATCTACTATAGTGTCTAGGTGTGCTGATCCAGAGGACTTCTTCAACGGTGTGTTCAGGAGGAAGGTAGCATGCAGAGGTAGGCCTCATCAATTCCAATTTCTTGAAGACCTCATCAGAAATGAATTTGATTTAGATGAGCAGGAATTAAGGAAAGAAAAGTGGGTGGCTTACAAGAAAGCCTTGGATTTTGTGCATCAATTTGATGCTAGCTATGACCCATTGTCTAGCTTCTTTCCATTGGAAGAAAAAATAAAGTTTCTGATTGTTTGCTTTGAAGATGTAATACAAACACTAAAAGAGAAGAGGGAAGCTATGATTAAAAGCAACCCTAAAAAGGCCAGAGTGATCCTGAGCAGGTCAACTTCCAGCAAAGCAATTCCTCCTGGTGATTACACCTTGCATAAGAAATTAGGTTATAGTGTGCTAGTGCCTACAACAGGGGAGCCCTCTACATCCAAAGGAAAGAGGAAAATACAAGATGTCATTGACATCCAAGATAGCCCAAAGAAGCAAAGGGTGGGGAAGGAAGTGAAATCAGATACACCTTTGTATTCCCCATCCCAATCCCCTATCCATATAGGAAATGAACAGGCAGCAGCTGAACACCTCTTGCAGTTGGGTAGTTTAGGGGAAATTGCATACACCTATGATGAAGTGGAGGAAGGGATGCCAGAAGAACCCATTGATGCTGAAATGGATATCACCTCTACTGAACTTAAAGGCCAGGAGTGGGATCCTGAGATAAAGAAGGCAAGTAGTGCCTTTTTAGCTGATGACAACTTTGTCACATCAGAAGCATTCATGCAATTCATTTGGAAACAACATATAGATAGATATAATGCTAGATGTGAGACAAGAAAGGCTGAGCAACCTAATAAAGATCCAACCTCAGTGGAGGAAGAAATAAAATAGGAGATGATGGAAGAATTCAAAACCATCACTCCTGAGCAGGGAAGAGATCTAGTAGCACAAGCTGGAGTGCTTATCTTACCAGAGTGGGATATTGTTGATGCTTTGGTGCTAGATGCAGTAAGAAAAGAAACTAAACCCATGGAAGGGGTTACATTCAATAAGGATAATGCTTCACTAGTTATGTGGTCTCTCAAGAGAAATGAGAGCAAGAAAGGCAAGGACACCCCAGGGTCAAGTTATCTTGGTGGAATGATGGTAAAAAGAGTGCAGAGTATAGGGGTAGTAGAGGCTGCAAGTACTGTGTTAGAAACTGCAAAATTCAGTGTTGCAGTGGCAGAAAAGGAAGCCAAAGAAAAAGAGGCCCTCCAAATTAAGTTGGAAACAGTTTTAAAGGCCTATAACAATGCTAAGGAGGAGGTAAGAGACAAAGATAGCATCATTGCCAAGGTGCAGAGCCAGCTGATGGGACAACACCAACAAGGTGAGTCTTCAACATTGATGATTTCCTCTTCTCCTGCAAGACCTCCGCCTACTAGCCCTATTATTGAATTTCCACCATCTCCAGCACCCTCCAGTTCTTAAATGATTGAGATTACTCCCCAAGAACTAGAAAACCTGAAGCAGGCTCAGGCCTTATATGCAGGGAAATATGAGGAGAAAGTAAGGGCCACAATCTCCAGTTTTGTAGAGACAATAAATGCCTCATTGCTCTACAACAATGTGGGAAATATTATGGAGATATGGAATGAGTTGAGGAGAGATAAAGCCATTTTGTCACCCATTTTTGATAGATGGAGGCCTAGGGAGATAAATCTAGAATTCATGTGTGTATCCTATGATGAAGCAAGAGCCAATCCCATTATCAAATCCACTTCTGATGTTGCTAAAGTTTTAATGCAATTGGCAGCAGATGTAGATAATGTGGATAGAAAGGTTAATTTGTGCAAGAAGGAATACACTGATCAAGTTTTTGAGTTGCTCCCAGGAATTTTTGCCAATCCGGATCAGTTAAAGGACAAGCAAATATGGCTTAAAGAGATAAAAGTTAAGTTATCAGCAAGGGTTAAGGGAATCATTGATCTTGATGATACCTCTTTCTTTGTTGTAACAGTACAGGAAATAGAAAAAATTAAATCACATTATGGTTTTCTTAATTCAGAAGTCAACAAATTGAGAAATTCTTGGAAAAGGTTGACTAAAATTAAAGATGATGTGATTAATTTTTCATGGCCGACAGAAGAGACATATAGTGAGTGGGAAGTTAAATATGCCACCCATGATCTGGAGCAGTCAGAGAGCGCCCATGAAAAGATAGAAGAGGTTGCAATCGAACAGCCTGTTGAACAAACTGTAGAGGCTGAAAAGAGTGTGTAACTGCTTTTACGCAAAAATTGTAATCTCTTCAATTTTTGAAATGATTGTAACAAACTCTCCTTGAGAAGTCTAAAGCTTTGTGCATCCATGTTGTTATAAATGGATACCAGGACTAGAGGAAGAATCATCACAAAAATTTTGTAAGAAAACGCTGCAGAAATTTATCTGAGCTTTTCCAAAGTTTAATGGAGAATCAGAATTTATTGTAATATTTCTTGAAATGAATATCAATATACAGGCCATCGGTTTCGAGTAAAGCTTTGTGTTGTCTTCAAGTTTGTTCACAAATTTATTTACTGTCTTTATTCTAAATAATCCAGGGTTGTTCAGTTTGAATGGAATTGCAAAGCAATCTCAGTATAAGTGTTTGTTAGCTTTTCTCTTTAGGAGGGAAATCAAATACGTGGGATCACTCATACCAGTAAATCTTTGGGAGGAACTTTGAATTTTGAGGACCATAGTTTAGTTTGGAATGATTGAATTCTTGTATGTGTCAGGCATATGTAAGGATTAATGGAAACCAAGCCGACGGGAAGCATAAAGATGTATTGTTTCAGGAGTTTTATTTGAGTTTAGATGACTCTGTAACCTTGGATAAGGCACTGGTATTAATCGAAGTTGTTTATTACATGCTTTGTTGATCAAAATGTTGAAGTTAAATATAGTTTCCATCCTTTGTTTTCAGTTAATTTCAAGGTGAATAAATCTGCTAGTTTTCTAGACTGGTTTGATGTGGGTTTATTGTTTGAAAGTGTGAAGTTAATTCACAAAGGTATACCCACCTAGGCTCCAAGGAAGCCCGAAGTGTAGAAGGTCTAATCAAACCTTGTCATATGTTGTCCCTGGAATCTCCTTATCTTTGATGTCTCCTCTGCACCCAACTTAAATCATATTATTCTAAGGACATTGAAGGGAATCAGATTTTGAAGACAACAGATTCTATTCATTTGAAAGATGACAAAATTATACACTGAAGAGAAATAGATCAGAGTTTTATTTCTATTGAAAAAAATTACTACTTATGTCATAGAATAAAATTTAAATATAACTCCTTCAAGAACCTACACAAAGCTTGACACTAAAAACTTTTCATTTTGCTTTATAAATAACTTTATAGCTTTCTCGCTTCACCTAGACTCACTACTAGAACCATACAAGGAAACCCTAAAGGAACTAGAAACTTTGAACCCTGAGGAGACTCCTCAAATCTGAATCCGTCTAATGGCCTTGATTTTCCTTTTAATAGAAGAAAATAGAGCAACAAGCTTCATGACAAAAGACATATGTCAACAATAGATTTACTCTCAACAATTAGGCCTAAAATGTCATATGCAATTCTATTACAAAACTATTCTATATCCATGCATTGGAACCTGTGAATCAAAATTTTTAACTAAAAATTGGTAGAAGCAAAACCACTTGAGCCGTGTCATTATCACCCTGATGCCTTTGAATGGAGTGTGAGATGTTACATTTTAGCGAACAAAGAGTTTCCCTTCTTGGAAGGGATGATGGGTCCCGGCAAGAAGAAAAGTCCCCTCTAAACTAGAAGAGGATCTCAAGCCTCCATGCCTAGGATCAAAGAAAGTGGAAGGAGGAGCTTAAGGGGAAACATAATAAGTTGGGGAGGGGTTGCAACTTCCATACAATCACAGAGATGGCTAGTTGCCACTCCCCACCCAAACAAATCCTTCTCTCATTCCTCTGCGGGCTCCTTCTTATTACCCTCTACCATCCAATGGCAAAGTAGAAGCAGAGGTTGTACCATGCATGGCCTTTCTTTATAAGAAAAGGCTTTCACACACCCTCTAGAAATCCTTCTCACTTTCACAACCTGTCCGACAATAAACACACTCACACAAAAGAAAAATACCCATTTGGTATCACAGAGCACACAACAACTCCATGCAGAATCTTGCTCAAACATCATTTTCCTTGTTGAAGAAAGAACTACTCTCAGAAAATAAAAAGGCTTCTTTTCTCTTCTACCAACTGAATCACCACCCCATTGCATTTATAATAAAAAACACTTCATCTAGTGATGCTCATTCACGTGAAAAATCATCATTTTGGTGCTTTAAACTCAACCTGCCAGCTATAGATTCTAGAAATCATTCCTATCAAATCCACTACATCCTGCTAAGGTTCATCTTGTGTGAACGATTTTGCTCTGATTTTATTCTTCTTGAGTGTATATTTTCTGCTTTAGAATCCTTGTCAACAAGCAATCTCTGATTTCATCGAGGAACTCATGATCCTTCATCTCCAACTCAAAAGCTATCTCAATCCCCTTATGTCTCTGAAACAGTCATCCCTTCTTGTCAAATCAACCTTGACCCAATAGAAACCTTCAAAAAAGGTCCCTCAGGGATGAGTCCTCATTCAGTGTCCCAACTTGTTGCTATCTGTTCCATGTCGACAAGCCTGTATTTTGTCCATTCTATCTTTCTCGTGTGGGCGACAACCAATACCCTTAATAACCCTTTTATTTATTCAGTTTGAAACTCCACCATAGATTTTGCCCAGCCTGGCAAATCAAATGATCACTAATGGTCAATATGGCATTAACCTTCCATTGTGGCTTGTGGACCCATTAAACATGTGATGTAGTAGTACCATATCATCTCCTAGCCTAACATTATTAGCAACCCCACTGTCGGCCTTCTTGGTCAGCCTGAGAGATGTGGCATCATCTCGTGGTGTTGTGGTCCATAAAATTCTTGCATCTTCCTTCTCAGGGTTACGTGGGCCATCAAATAAGTTTGCACTTTACCTTGCCACCACAGTGCCCGCTAACCTTTGTAAATTAAAAATCAAGCATGTTTTCACCTAGATTATAACATCACCATCCATTGAAACATGTGCAAATTGATGGGGCCATTAGTAATCCAGTCTTTACCTTTTGAGAACCCGTAATGTAAAAATTTTGAACAGTCAAACCATCGGCTTACCCCTCTCCATCGAGAACACGTGGCATCATCTCATGATATCGCAGTCCTTATCTTCCTTGTGTTTTTGTCTGTGAGGCTGTGCAAACTATAGGATCTATTCTGCCTTTATCCACCGACTGAAGTATTGAAAATTTTAGACTTAGGAAAATATAAGGGGCCCGACTAAAAACAACTTAATTCTTAGGAAATACAATGGCCTTGCTAATGGTAACTAACCCTTGGCTTAAGTGGTAAAAGGTAATGACAAAATATAATAGGCTTAGGTTTTTTCCTTCATAAGACAAATCGGAAATTCACAAACCCTAAACCCTAGACCTTGAACTTTGACAGAGGGCAAAATAAATCCAGAATGACCAATATTTTGACTCAAGCATGAAAACATTTTGTGAAATCATTTTTAGGACTATCAAAAGGTTCACTACCTTACAATAATATTTTGACTACAATCCAGTTAAGATGAATTGAAAGAATAACATCTCCTAATGTCTGATGACAGTTCCAGTTAAGCTCATTTGTCCCCTGCAACAATCTCACTTCGATACACCACACCAAACGATGAATTCTCTTATTCTCACATACACCAATCTTTGATAATGCAGACACAACGCCCATACCCAAATTACATGAATATAACACCTATTTATACAAATCATCAACCTTGACAACAAGGTTGGCTCAACCCTCAACACCTAATTACTAAATTATATTATAGGATACATAAATCAACCACCAGACCAATACAATGCCATATACAACATAGAATAGACCCAAATCAAATCCTAGAACACACAACACCACCAAAAATCTCGCCACGATCAACTACAACACGCTACACCATAAAAAATACCGCATAACATGAAGAATATCACTAGGCCCATAATATCTTCAACAACATGCACAATGATCAATGTAGACCACCAAAAAAAATAAGACATGATTAGAAAACACCAACAAGCACATTAGAACCATCCACAATAGCTGCACCAACACCACTTAATCAAATCTTCATCGATTAACACGCTAACACTCAAGAATACTCAACAACAGTAGCTTGAACAAGAAAGGTAACACTTGGGCACCAAATCACAAACCATCTAAAACGAAGATACACATGAATATGCCAAAAACTCTCCCAAATCCGCAACCAAAGATATGACCATACTAGAGCACAATGGATCAAACACTAGAACACATATCAACTCACTGCAATCACCGAATCAGCAAAACAATTCTAAGAATATGTTGACATCGATGACAACAACATATCCTAGAAGCAACAATATCCAACAATGTGTGTGCGCGCGTGTGTGTGTGTGTATAATTATATATGTATATTTATAAATATAAAATAAATGTATTTAGATTAATATAAATTTATTTCATATAATTAATTAATCATGTGGTTAAGTTCTTTAGTTATGAAATATAATTTTATGAATTATAATAGATTCAAGTAATTGAATATAAATCATAGGTGTTATGAAATTATAAATGAAATTTAATGCTTGAGAAGTATATTGGTGATGCATAATTCATAATTTTAGATTATGGTGCTTGGTTTAATAATTAGAATTTCCTTCTTTCTTCCAACCTAGACCAGTATGGAAATGTGTTTTTCATTTTAGGTGAATCTTGTACTTGAATTTCAATTGGCTAAGGTAGTTAGTTGAGTATGTAAACCTTTTAATTATAGTCTTGTTACCTTTGATTTAGCTTTAAGTAATACCTGTTCTTAAGAGGCAAAGGGTGGATAGGAACCAAGAGGAAGAGTACTAATTCTATATGTTAGAGGCTATCCCTTAAAAGCATTATCTATCTCAAATATATTCATACATGAAGACATTAGATTGAAATTAACATTCTTTTTTTTGGTAGAATTAGGTGTGAGTCCTTTAGTGATGCATTTCCTTGATATTAATCTAAGTTTAAATTGTAAGATGTAAGTTATATCTAGCACTTTATATTTTTCTTAATGATCCTAGGTATCTTATTGGCTTACATTAGTGTTGAAGTCGATGTTTTGGGGCGTTGGTGTAGATTTGTAGGGGAAATTTTGTACAAATGATCTTTTTATCAATGTTATCTAGGACTTCGTCTCTATTTCACCTAAGTTGGTGGTAATTGACGAGAGAATTGTCTAGGGTGGGAGACCCTAGAAAGGGTTACATACCCACTTTTGTTATGATTTTTAAGTTGAACTACATAGTCTTTGTGCATTCATGTAGGCAAGGTCATCTACGATGATCCCCCGAGACTGTAGGTCTAGCCCTTAGGTCTGGCTCTTCTAAGTTGTCTGGTCTTGTCACTCATCATATGTTATACGTTTACCCTTGTGAGTTCAATGGTAGCTTTTTTATCCAGTTAAAGTTATTGTATGGTTTAACTTATTGAACATATATCTAACCTTTGATAGATCTAATGTGTGCATCTAGTGGTGTAGGCTTGTGTGTAGGAATGTGCACCAGGTCGATAAAATCTCAAGTGTGAGGTGACAGGTTTGTTAGTTGAGTGTTGCTTAAATCAAAATTCATTATGTTACAATGTATATAATAATCATCTTTTAGTAATGTTGTAATATGTGATGGTTTTTTTAAATAAAAAAAAATTGCTACTTTTTAGTGATGTTCGCTTGAGTAAAAGTGGGCATTAAAAAAAATCTGGTTACCTACACTATATCTTTTGTTAATTGTTTTTTTTTTGCAAGACTTTGGTTTATTCCTTCTGGTTGGTGGTTTATGACTGCTTACAAGTTGTTGTTGAACTAGTTATTTTTGGTATTATTTGTTGTGGTTGTGCTGATGTTTTGATCTTAACGTCATTTGGTTGTGGATGTAATAGAAACATCGCCCTCATTTTGCTACTTTTTAATATCAAAAATGTTATTTTCTATCTGAAACATATGTATATAGATTCTAATCATCTACCTAATATTTGAAACATATATAAATTTGAATAATATATACAAATTATGTGCTCAATCGAACCACTCATTACACAACTGAACTTCATTTGAACCAGAGTGTTGACATCAATGACAATCTGAATAGCATATTTGTAATAGGGACTAGAGAAGTACAAGATAAGAAAGACAAATCAGGTTAGACGTCAATAATTAGAGATTGAATTGGACTAGGTAACAATTAAGGAAGATACCAATTAGTGTAGCAACACCTCTAATAAATTACATATGCATGCACCTTTTAATATTTGCAAAATCATCATTAAAAACTTGCCAAACATTAAAAAAAGTACATGCATACATTATTTTTGCATCATAGAAAAATTAAAATGCTTATATTCTTATCCATGCTCATTTCATCTTGATAAATATTATTAACAAGTATATAAAATTTGTAGATGTGTTTGCCATGTTTGACCTAAAATAATCGAATTTAATCCTTAATGCTAATAATTTCTCTTATAAAAATATTTAAAATTAGTGATATTATTTTTAGCAAACTAAAAAAGCAATACTTAACATATGAAAATGAAGCTTAATGGAGTCAACAAAAATAGCCAAACATTCGAAGATTCTACAAGAAAGAATTTGTGGCAAATTTAGAAATAATGCTATGAGAGTTTATTATAAAGGGAAAGAGGAAGGGAAAAAATAAACCAATATAAACCAATAGATATATCCATGTTCATTTCATCTTGATTTTTATTACAAAATAATTATATAAATAATATATTTAAAAACTTATGACTTTTGACTAAATAGTGTTAACAAGTATATAAAATTTGGAGAGATGGTTGTCATGTTTGACCTAAAATAATAGAAGCTAATCCTTAATGCTAATAATTTGACTAATAAGAACATTTAAAAATAGTGATATTCTTTTTAACAAATAAAAAAAGCAACACTGAACATATGAAAATGAAGCTTAAAGGAGGAGTCAACAAATATGGCCAAACATTTGAAGATTCTACAAGAAAGAATTTGTGGCAAATTTAGAAATAATTTTATGAGAGTCGATTATAAAGAGAAATAGGAAGGAAAAAATAAACCAATATAAACCACTCTATATATCCATGTTCATTTCATCTTGATTTTTATTGCAAAATGATTATATAAATAATATATTAAAAAACTTGTGACTTTTGACTAAATAGTGCTAACAAGTATATTAAATTTAGAGACATGGTTGTGATGTTTGACCTAAAATAATAGAAGCTAATCCTTAATGCCAATAATTTGAGTAATATAAACCTTTTAAAATAATGATATTCTTTTTAACAAACCTAAAAAGCAACAATGTACATATGAAAATGAAGCTTAATGGAGGAGTCAACAAATATAGCCAAACATTCAAAGATTCTACAAGAAAGAATTTGTGGCAAATTTAGAAATAATGCTATGGGAGTCGATTATAAAGGGAAAGAGGAAGGAAAAAATAAACCAATAAATATATCCATATTCATTTCATCTTGATTTTTATTGCAAAATAATTATATAAATAATATATTAAAAAATTATGACTTTTGACTAAATAATGTTAACAATTATATAAAATTTGGAGATGTGGTTGTGATGTTCGACCTAAAATAATACACGCTAATCCTTAATGCTAATAATTTGACTAATAAAAATATTTAAAAATAATGATATTCTTTTTAACGAACCTAGAAAGCGACAATGAATATATGAAAATAAAACTTAATGGAAGAGTCATCAACAAGACATTCGAAGATTCTACAAGAAAAAATTAAAAATAATGCTATGAAAATCGATTATAAAAATAAAAAAGAAGTAAAAAATAAACTATATGTTGCATTACGCACACAAGTAATAAAAACATGTGAAGAATCTCACGTTTCTTCTTTAAATCACTCTACTTAATGTGATATTTAGGTCAAAGAACATGTGTTAGGTTAGAATTTTAGGTTGGCCAAAAACTTTTATTTTTTCTTATCAAGATATGCCATGAAGATCCTTTTTACCCTTTAAATTGAAAAACCATAAGTTAAAATAAACTATATCTTATATATAAGAGGAGTATTTCATATATTGATTAACTTTTTATTATTGTAATATTTTTTTGAAAATTACTTTACTTAATTAAAAATATGTGAATGATTTAGTTAAATTATATTGAATATGGATATATTGTATTATAAATAAAAAATTATTTATCATTTAAAAAAATTATAGAAAAAGAGAAGAAAATGGATATGTATTTTTTGGGATGTGGTTATTGTTGTGTGGTCATATTTATTCTTGATTTACAATTGAGACAATATGCCCAATAACATATATTAATGTATTTTCTAATAAGTATTTAATTTGTTATTATATGTTTTTGATAGGTTAGAAGGTATAATAGTAATAATTAGTTATAATAGAGATGAACATATTGATGGTTATAGCAATCTTACTAAAATGGATAATAATAATCTGAGATGCAAATTTATAATAGACAAATGAACTTTAGTATGTATAGAAAATAAATTTACTTATCACAAATTCCAAAGAAAAAAAAAACATGCATGATGATTAAAGAAACAATAATAATTGAGATTATTTCCATAGTGCGTTGGTTAAGTGGTGGTGTTTTTTTCTCGTAGGACTAGAGGGCATATCATGCTAGTGTAACTTGTCACATTACAAAGTTTACTAGGCACTATTTAAAAAATAACAATAATGACCAATAAATATTATTAGATATATGTATAAATTTTAGTATTCTAATTGTGTATGTTTTCAACCTTCATTTACTAGATTCATCTAAAAATTTCTCCACCAAACTTAACCTACACTTTAGTTCTTTATAGATTGTGCAATTTCTCATTTGTTCCAAAATTATACATGCATACATACATATGCATAGAAATTGAGGATCAAATTAAGGTAAAAATGTCACTTTTTAAAAAAATTAGTAAAATATGATCTTACATGATCAATTGAATATAACTACACTCAAAATTTGAAGATAAGATTGCAACAAAAATTGCAGTGATCAAAATCTACTTTCTAATATATATTTTTAAATAGTGAAGATTAAGAGGTTTGAATATGGGAGAGTGCAAAAAGTGTTCTTTCTTTAAAAAATAAAATATAACATAGTGTTGAGTATCCTCCATCTAAAATGATAATTTTTTTAAGTATTTCAAAAATTGCTTTAGTAGAAAACTAGCCATCATTATGAAATTTATACTTTTTTTTTGCTAATTGTTAATCAATATATGATTTTTTATTAGTTTTCAAAGTAGACACATTCTAAAAATAAATAAAAAATTGAGCATGTTACCCATTTTTTTTTCTAAAAATCTTATTTTTTAAATGTGTATGGAATATAGTGCAAAATGTGAAAAAATATAAATTATTTCAAATTTGGATGAATGGATAAAAAAGTACTCTAAAAATGTTATACATATGTTTTGGTAAAATATAAATTTGAGAAAACAAATTAAAAATATTATACATATCTGGTATGTGATTTTGATTTGTTTTAATGTTATTTCGATCCATTTAAAATATCAAATTTCATTACACATACCTTTCAATACATAATAAGAGACACATGAATTTCAAAATTTAGCACCCACATTGATGAACAATGATCAAATTTTGTAATGTTGGACTTGTATTGCAAAAATTTGAAGTTTAAGATTGCCATACAAGATCATGTCAAGGATCATATCCAAGGTAAAATCACCATCGTAATCATGCCTAGTATGAATAAACTTTTGGGAATTAGATTAAGAAAATCTAAATAGAATAATGTTGCTATCTAAATGATGAAATGGAGATTAAATAATTAATAATGTAAAAAAAGGTATACATTAAAATTATGCATCCACAAAATTAATCCAGAGTAGGATAAAATGGAATAGAAGATATTAAAATATTCTTTTAATTTATAATGACAAATATAAAAAAATTTGAACCATCAAAATTTAATTATATAATAACTATTTATTTTTAAATTTTACAAAATTAAATCCTTATAAATCCTTCATAAACCAAACATTTTCTCTAATTAAACAACAAATTAGTTACACATTTATTTAACCTCTAAATTTCCATCAATTTAGATGCCCAATTTTGAGGTATCTATTCTTAACCATTAATCACCAACATTCATTTTCACTTATAAGTTCAATTAAAAATAATTTTGATGGGAAAATGTTTTATACATCACTAGGAGTCAAAATCTACACCTAATAAAAATTTGATGCAGGAGCATCCCTAGTTCTTGGCAATCTTGCATCAACCAAAAACATTTTCTTTCAATTTGTTCTTGTTTTGTAGTTTCAACATTTCATTATGAGTTTCTTGACATTTTCTCACTGAATCTTGTGGAGCTTGATTTTGATTGTGGACATGTTCATGTACCTTATCCTAAGTTTGCGGGACATTCAAATATTTTTTCGGCAAGTTATCACTTCCAAAATCTGAGACCATTTTGTGGCTTAGAACACCGACACTACTTGGACCTATTTGGCTATTAGCGGATCTTGCGGATCACTTCCGTAGTTTGCGGAGCTTCAACTCGTTGTTTCCAACATTCCTTGGCATGTGGCCGACCTTCCCTTGGATCCACATTTCATTCTATGAATTTTCTGTAAGGATCTCTTTGGCGGAGGCTGACCTTGTTGTTTTACAGATTTCATTTTATTCATCGACATTTGTTCCATCTTGGACTGACGTGGATCATTCTTGATCATATAAATCAATGTAATCAAGAATGTAGTAATCAGTTATTAGCACATAGAATAATCCTAAGGTTAGGAGGTTTGGAGTTGGCTCACATTCTTGCTTGAGCCCAAATGTTGCATAACACACATGTTTTGTAATCAAGCCTATGAGTTGAATCTTGTGAGCCCACATGTTATTGGCAGTTTGTAACTGATTTTCATGATATAATATAGTTTGTTTCTACATTGCCTCCATCACATTGAGTTGTTTTTGCTACGTAACTCTTGTTGCACGGTCTGGACTGTTCTCTTTGAGGACTCTCCCACCATGACTACACCAAGTGGTATCAGAGAAAGATTTTATTCCGGAGAGTGCATTGTCATGTAAGGTTTTGTTGTAGGGTGGTGGATTACAAATCTGGCCTACAGCTGCAAAGGAGGAGCGTGATGTTGGCAAATGCACACTCCAATGAGAAATTGTAGGTGATTGAAGGTATTGTCATTGATGGAAACCTTGCAATCATATGATACCGGCAGGCACCGACACCAACAGACTCAACACCGACATACAGTTCACCAGCACCAAAAAGAAAGACTATCGACACCATGGCTGACAAGAATTTTGTATACATGTATTTTGTATTTAATTGTAAAAGCATTTGTAAGCCGACTTGGCGGATTGTAATATGACTCATATAAGTATGAGATCATTGTAGATCATTTAGAAGTAGAGAAAAATAGGAAGGATTAATGTAGACCTAATATGCGAATTGTAAGGCAGATATTAGATAAGGGTTTATATATATTGCAGAGCTTAAATGATACTGAATCTAGCATAGTAGATGTCAATCTAAAGCAGTACAAGACATTGGATTTGTATAATCCATTTTTGTAAGTCAATGAGACTTCTTTTGTAACTGAGCAGTGAGCTCTAGGCACTTGGCCTTCCTGCATGTGCAGGCCCCTATTGTAAAAAGTAATATTCCCTTATTGGCCAGTAAGCAAATATTGTGGGTCACAAATCTCATCGAGGTTTTTCCCACACCGGGTTTCCTCGTTAAAATATTGTGTTATGGTGTGTCTTTCATGTTGTGGTTGTTATTCTTATTTACTGCATTAATTATGGTTTATTGGTACATAGTTTTGAATTGCTTTTCATGCTATAATTTAAGAAAGTTCTATTACCGGTCAGATACTGATTCACCCCCCCCCCCCCTCTCAATATCTTTGGGAATCCTAACAATTGGTATCAGATCTTGGTCCTCTATTTTCAAAATCCTAACAGCTTGAGGAAGATTTTGACACCGGTAAAGATGGAAAACTTGAGAAAGCAATTGGAAATATCTCTTTCAGACTATGATGCAAAAAAAGTAAAGAATATCAAACTTGAAAATGATCTAAAGGCTGCATAGGATATTATTCAAGGACTTTAAGAAAATCTCACTATTGCAAGGAATAAGAGAAGAGACCTTTGTGAAAAGATGCAGAATAATGATGATGAAAAAGAAACTCTTAATGATCTGATAAACAAGTTGAGACAAGAAAATCATACAATGAAGAATGAGATGCAAGATATGACTATGAGATTTTGTAAAGAAACTGAAAATCGGAAGAAGAATGAAGAGGACTTGGTTACAAGACTGAATGATGTTGGAAATGAAAACACAAGACTTAGTCATGAAAATGATATGTTGAAGATAGACTTAATGCATACACAAAATGACACAAATGAACTCATGAGATAGAAAGGAATCTTGGAGAGTGAACTGGCAGCTGCAAATCAACACAAGGAGAAATTCAAGAAAAGTTCAGAAGAACTTGTTGACATGCTGAAGAATCAGAAACCTAGTGGTGATACAAATGGCCTTGGCTTTGAAGTTGGTGAAAGCTCCGACACTGCAAACAATCATGATCACAGCAAATCGGTAAGACAGCCTAATGCTTACAAAATTAATGGGAAATACTTTAACTGTAACAAGTATGGTCATAGAGAAAATCAGTGTAGATCTAGAAATTATCAGAACACTAATGCACCCACTGGTCAATGTTCTAAATGCAACAAAGTTGGTCATAATTCAGAAAATTGAAGAATGAATGTAAGATGTTATGTTTGTGGAAGATTTGGACACTTATCTAATCAATGCAGAACACATACCGGCATAGGATATGGGAAACCTATTCAAAAAAAACAATGTGACTTGTTATGCTTGTAACAAGATTGGACATATTACAAAATTTTGTAGAAGTAAGACATCATCGGCAAATAACAAAGGACCCAGCCTGAAAGGTAAAGAAAATGTTGAAGAGATAAAGCAAGAACTCTCAAAGTAATGGATCAGAAAGTTAGATCAGAATATTGATGAGAATACTCCTCCACTAGCAGAACAGAGTATCACTTCATCGACAGGAGACTCTTTATCTAACTGAAGGAAAATCCTTTGGGGGTTTAGCAACAAATTGAAAAACATGCTAGTATACCCTCGGTTGATGGTGAGAAGTTTGATTACTTCTTTACCGGTAGATGAGTTAAGTTGTGACTTAACTGGAAAGAATTAAATGTGGTAGTTGGAGAAAATAACATTATAAAGTAAGTATTTTGGCTCCTTTTTCATTCACCAAACATTCAAATCTCCCAGAAGTGCAAAACTTCCGAGCAAGGGCATCCATAGCAAGAAGGAAGCAAATCATTCAAGCACTCATCCTAAAGGTAGATTGAGGTATTTATAACCATGGCATCCTCCTCTGTTCCTAAATTAATTGCAAACCCTATTATTGTAGAAGAAGTTAAACGCCCTAGACCCATGTTTAAGATCATTCCCGACATTGCAAAGAAACATGATACCCTAGGGGCATTCTCTCAAATTCCTAAAGGAGTAGTATATGCTGAAGACCTAGAATGTACATACATTGTCACATAGAAGAACTAGGAGATGAAGAAATCAAGAATATGTATCAGATTGTTTTATGTGATGAATCTAGAAACATCAAACAAGAACATAAGATAGTGGAAACCCTAGGTTTTACTGAAATCCTTAGTATCCCGAATTTTCCCAAGGATGTTATAAGGATTGTGCTAAGCAGAGTGCATGGAGAATTCTTTTGGTTGGATTCAATTCATAAGATCATGAAAGAGGTAGTTAGGGCAGTAATAGGCTTACCCTCCACCGGTAGCAAGCTTGACAAAACTAAGAATGTCTCTAATGACACTGTAAAATCCCTCTATGCAACTTTTGACAAGAGATCACTTAGAGTCAATGATGTTAAAGATGTAAATGCCAAATTCATTAGCATGGTACTTGGCTACAAAGCTACTCATACAAACAGACTAAACTAAGTCTCTAGCTTATGTATTAAAAGTGCTTATGACTTAGTGAACAACAATGCTAAGATTGACATCTGTGAATGGCTGAAAGATGAACTAATAGAAAACCTAAAGAAAATCAAAGGTGACAAGAAGGGAACCTTCATATTTGGTAACATACTTGTAAGCTTAATGTTGTATTTCACCAAGGAAGTGCCCAGTATTGGTAGAAAAAACTTTGGATTTGATATATTGGTAGGAAAACAACTACTGAACCTACTGAACAACATGGGAGAAAACAAAGAAAGATTACCGGCACCATGGCCGACAAGAATTTTGCATAAATGTATTTTGTATTTAAATATAAAAACTTTTGTAAGCCAACTTGGCGGATTGTAATATGACTCATATAAGTATGAGATCATTATAGATCATTTAGAAGTAGAGAAAAATAGGAAGGATTAATGCAGACCTAATATGTGAATTGTAAGGCAAATATTGGATAAGGGTTTATATATATTGCAGAGCTTAAACCGGTACTGAATCTGGCATAGTAGATGCTGATCTAAAGCAGTACAAGACATTGGATTTGTATAATCCATTTTTGTAAGTTAGTGAGACTTCTTTTGTAACTGAGCAGTGAGCTCTAGGCACTTGGCCTTCCTGCATGTGCAGGCCCCTATTGTAAACAGTAATATTCCCTTATTTGCCATTAAGAGAATATTGTGGGTCACAAATCTCACTGAGGTTTTTCCCACACCAGGTTTCCTCATTAAAATATTGTGTTATGGTGTGTCTTTCATGTTGTGGTTGTTATTCTTATTTATTGCATTAATTATGGTTTATCGGTACACAGTTTTGAATTTCTTTTCATGTTATAATTTAAGAAAGTTCTATTACCAGTCATCTACTGATTCACCCCCCCTCCCCTCTCAATATCTTCGGAAATCCTAACACGTGAAGATGGTACAAAGAGGAAATAGAAATGGTGGAGCATGTGGAAATGTAGACCCTGGTGTGTTGGAAATATTGAGAGGAATTGCAGGCCAGTTAGAAGTTGTTGAAATGGCCTAGAGAAGAGTTAGACATGTTGAAGATATAAGTGACGATGAGGAAGAAGAAGTAGCTAGAGAATAAGGAGAAAATACACTAGCAAATGATCTGAATGAAGAAAGGTTTATAAGAGAATTGTTAAGAGCGAATATCAGACCATATTTTACCCCCTTGGATTATGATGGCAAGTTGGATTCAGATGAATTGTTGGATTGGATCATGGAGATGGAAAAGTATTTTGATTTTGAAGACACCGCAAAAGATAAAAAGGTGAGATGTGCTTGCACTAAGTTGACAAGTTATGCATCTCTTTGGTGGGAATATTTTCAGGTAGATAGACAGAGAAGAGGTAAATGAGAGATCAAATATTGGAAGTGGATGGTTAGTAAGTTGAAATCAAGATTTATGCATGTTTATTATCAAGTGAATCTATTCTAAAAGTTGCAAAACCTAAAGGAGAAGAAATCTAGTGTGAAGGAGTACACTGAAGAAATCTACAAGTTGAATATTAGATCTCGACATACTGATGATGAGGCTAAACAAGTTGCTAGGTATTTGAATGGGTTATAGATGTCTATGCAAGATGAATTCAATCTAATCAAGTTGTAGAGTGTTGAGGAATCTTATTAATATGCCCTGAAAGAAGAAGAAAAGTTGAACAAAAGACACGAGAAGAAGAAAAGAGGTAGAGGTGGAAGGTTTTCCAGAGGAAGATTTCAAGGAGGAAGGATCTATCCCAAAGGAAGAGGACCTTGTGCACATTAGAATAAAGACAAGGAAGTTAGTAGAGATGGTAGTTCATGGTAGAAGGATGATAGAAATTTTTATCGGAGAAGAGAAATTCATGGATACTAGAATGAGGGTTATGGGAAATAAGACAAAAGAGAAGATAAAAGAGTGTTTAGAGGAACCTACTTTAAGTGTGGCAAAGAAGGATATCCTTCTCTTGAATGCAATAAGATAGTGAACAATAGGAGAGCATCCTTGGTAGAAGAAGACCATACCAAATCAGCTAATAAATTAGAAGATGGATAATTGTTGTGATGAGGAGAGCTTTGTGTCATATCGGAGATGATGAAGAGCCCTTGCAAAGGAGGAATTTGTTCAAGACCAGATGTAAGGTATTTGGTAAGTGTAGATGTATAGTTATAATTGATAGTGGTAGTTCAAATAATGTTGTTTTGGAGGAGATGGTAAATAAGTTGAATTTGGAGTGAATTAAGCACCCTAAGCCTTATCAGATAGCATGGATTCAGGATGATCATAAGATACTAGTAAGTGAACAATGTTTGGTGAAATTGAAGATTGGACCTTATCATGATGAAGTTTTGTGTGATATTATTCCTATGGATATTTATCATATTTTGTTGGGAAGACCTTGTCAATGTGATAGACAAGCAATACATGATGGGAGGAAGGACATATACAATATTGTTGCAAATGGGATGAAGCAGACCTTGTTTCCCTTAGAGGAGCCTTTTATGAGTGAAGTTTGTACAAGTGCTAGAATTTTTTTAGTGGATGGAAGAAAATTCTTGGATGGAATGAGACATGAGAATGTGTGTTTCGCCTTGGTTCCTAAGAAGACTGCAAGTCTGGAGTATGAAGAAGAACAACCATAGGAGATAAAGGAGTTGCTGAAAGAATATGGATACATCATTTCAGATAATGTACTTGATGGATTACCGCCTCTAAGAATTATGAGTCATTGCATGGACCTGATTCTCGGAGCTAGCTTACCTAATAAAGAAGCACATTGGATGACACTGGAAGAGAATAAGGAGATAAATAGACAAGTTCAACAATTATTGAGGAAAGGTTTGATCAAAGAAAGTTTGAGTCCTTGTGCAGTGCCAATAGTGTTAGCACCTATGGAGAATGGAGGATGTGTATTGATTCCATAGCAATAAACAAGATCATAGTGAAGTACCGATTTTGTTTGCCTAGGATGGATGACATAATGGATTGTTTGAGTGGAGGTAAATACTACACAAAGATAGACTTGAAGAGTGGATACCATCATATTAGAACTCGAGAAGGGGATGAGTGGAAAAAACATTCAAGACAAATGAAGGACTGTATGAATGGTTAGTGATGCCTTTTGGATTGATTAATGTACCGAGTACTTTCATGAGGTTGATGAGTGAGGTATTGAAGAAATTCTTGGGTAAGTTTGTTATTGTGTATTTGGATGACATTTTGATTTTCAGTAAGAGAAAGGAAGAACATATCTTGCATTTTAGACAAGTTTTGTAGAGGTTGGGAGAGGAGAAGTTGTTTATAAACATTAAGAAGTGCACTTTCATGAAGGAAGAGTTAGTCTATTTGGGATTTTTAATCTCTGCAGATGGATTGAAGATGGATCCTGAGAAGGTGGGAAATTTTTTAATGGCCTACACCAAAAATAATTGTAGAGGTAAGATCATTTTCATGGATTGGCTTAGTTTCTACCAGAAATCTATCAAAAATTTTAGTTCAATTTGTAGTCCTATGATAGGAGATAAAAAGGATTTCAAGTGTACAACCGGAGAAAATAAGAGCTTTGAATTATTGAGGCAGAAGGTGACAAAGCAACTTGTTGGCTTTATCTAACTCTAGCAAAGTATTTCAAGTGGATTGTGATGCAAGTGGGAATGCAATTGGAGTAGTGTTGAGTCGAGAAGGAAGATGGTAGCCTATTTTAGTGAGAAGTTGAATGATGCAAGGAAGAGATGTTTAGTGTATGATCAGGAATTATATGTCATACTTAAAGTATTGAAGAAATGGAGATATTATTTATTGCCTAAGGAGTTTGTGTTGAATTCCAATCATCAAGCTTTATAATATTTGAACAGATAGAGTAAGTTGAATCAGAGACATATGTGATGGGTAGAATTCTTGTAGAGTTATACCTATGTTTTGAAGCATAGGAGTGGAAAGTAAAATAAAGTTGTTGATGCCTTGAGCAGGAAGAAATTGCTAATAGAGATGAGAGTGGAGGTATTAGGCTTTGAGGAATTGAAGAACTTGTATGAGGAAGACCTAAATTTTGTAGGACCTTGGAAAGTATGTAAGGAACTAGTTATGGTGGACATAAGTAAGTGGCTGGATTATTTCATTCAAGATGAGATGTTGTTTAAAGGAGTTTGGTTTTGTATACCTAGGAGTTCTATGAGGGAGAGTCTGATAAAGGAGAAGCATAGTGGAGGATTAGATAGACACTTTGGTGTTGATAAGATAGTGGCATTGATTAATGAGAAATACTTTTGGCCTCAGATTCATAGTTGTATAATTTCTCAACTTGCAAAAGGTAGTAGTTAGAATGTTGGATTATATAATCCTTTGATTGTTGGCATTATGTTGTCATGGATGTCAACTAGTAATTGTTGGCATTCTACACTCTAATGAGAAATGATGGTGTTGTCATTGATGGCAACCTACTGGCAACCTTCTAGCAGGCACCAGCACCAGTAGACACTTCACTGGCAGCGGCAACAATGCATATCGACACCCCAACGGACAAGAATAAACTTTTGTTTATTGTATTTAATTATAATTATCTTTTGTAAAGCCGACATGGCATATTGCAATAGATTCATATATGTATGAGATCTTGTAACTCATTTTGAGATATGAGATGGAATAGGAATGAGTGAATAATAAGGAAGATATATGTGAATGCATAAGGTAGATTTTGTATAAGGTTTATGGTTATAGTATGAGCTTAAACTGGTACTGAACCTGGCATAGTTGATGCTGATTTTAAGTAGTATGTTGTATTGGATTCTCATAATCCATTTTGTAAGTCAATGAGACTTCTATTTTGTAGATTGAGCATTGAGCTCTAGGAAGTTGGCCTTCCTACATGTGCAAGCCCCTCATTGTAAGTAATATTTATTCATTGGCCAGTGAGTGAATATTGTGGGTCACAATCCTACGAGGTTTTTCCCACACCAGGTTTCCTCGTTAAAAATCTTGTATTATGATGTGTTTTCTATGTTGTCTTTATTGTTCATGTTTACTGCATTAATTCTTATTTACCGGTACACTGTTTTGGAATGAAAAATACATAATAAGGTTAAATATTTTGTTAATCGGTTAGATACTGATTCACACCCCCTCTTAGTATCTTTGGGACTATCATCAATCCTAGTAGTAATGGTTTCATTAATGTCACCAGTAAGTATGGGATGTCAACTAGTCATTGGAGTCACTGGTATACAAGTTAGTCTCAGAGACATAAGTTGATGTTGATCGGTGAATAGGAATTAGAGACAATTGGGATTATGGAAATGCCAACCGGTGACTAATGTGTTGGCAATGTATGGTTTCCAATCAGCAGGCATTGTGACCGGTAAGAAAGCAAGGTTTAGTAAATGGAGAAAGTGCAGGAAACCTATAAGCAGTTGGATGTCATACAACATGACTCCTACTAGATGAAGATGATATGATCGATAGAGTTTGGGCTGCTATAAGTTAGAAAAGTAGACAAAAGGGATGTCTACCGGGTTATGTGCCTGATTGAAAATGTGTCTACTCAATATCAGTAAAGTTTGGCTTAGTGCATTGGTCCATCTACTCCCATCGGTAAGTGGTAATACTTAGCTTATCTCAAAATATGCATGGAATGCATCATAACCCTCCAAGATAAGGAAATCAAGAGATATAAGGTAGGTGGTTGAAGGCACACACCAAATGAACAAAGTGAAACATAATGAAGCCTCCAGAATGTGAAACCAAAGATCTGCACTGGATCAACAAGAGAAGGCATGATGAGTTACCAGTACAGAAAAGGAAGGATAAGTTTGTCACTTTGCCAAACCAATTGAGAGGAGAACTAGTCTAATGAAGATGAAGGTAAGGTTTAGCAGTTGCTAACATGGAGTCACCAAAATGCTAATATCAACAAAGATCCCTATTGATGATTGATGTTTGTGTTGTCATGCCATCTATGTGATAGAATGTGTCCATGCTAGTGTCAACCAATAAGCATGTCAATCAGTGAGAGACCAAAGAGGCAAAGGTGAAAGGATCTCACCGGATGGAGATATGTATAATGACTTACTCTAAATATATGTTAAAGTTTTGCAAGTTTATGACTAGGCTGATGTGATCCCACTGGCAGAATAGGAGACTGCATGGTTCTAAGGTTGACCAATTAGTGCATGACTGGTAAGGTAAGAAGATGGTAGTATGAAGTTTACATCGGTTGTGTGTTGTGGTCAGTGACTAAGCCTGAACTGACATAGTGGACTCTGCTGAGCTGGATGCCGACAAAGATGACATATGGATACTAGGTGGCAAGCATGTAGAGGTTGGTGAAGAGTGCTTCACCGAGGTTGATTGCAAAGGTGTGTAGCTTGAGGGAAATTGAAAGGTTGATTGTTGTGTTGTGATGATCGATGTAGGATGTCCAAGTGTAGATCGGATTTGGTGAAGACAACCACGAGATCATTCAATTTAATTTACAAAGAAGGGTTTGTGTTTGCTAAGTATAGAAGATGTGTTTTTGAAGAAAAGAGATATGGTCGTGTCATCTGAGTTGGTGCGGGCTATCCATCTCAAAGATTTGATCCGATCTAATATATCTCGTGGTTGATGAAGAGACCCTAGTGCGCCAAGTTTGAATGTACATCTTAGCAGGAAAGCTCAATTATAAATATGTTGACCAAATACCTTAGGGATTGTTGCTGCAAGATGATGAGGTGTCAGATATTGAAGATCAAAGTGTGAGAGTGCAATAGAGAGTTAATCAGTCAAAGTGTAAACTGCAGAATATCATAGTGACTGAGTTTTGTAAAGGCATAACTGGTAATAGGGCTTAAGACAGGTTTACTGGGTAATGTTAGAGTGGTTGGTAAGCTGCAAAGAGTGTAGAATTCAAGTGAACTAGTAGTGACAAGTTGTTGTGGGTTAGTGTGAGTAGAGAACTGATAGAGATTTGAGAAAATTCAATCGACAGAGAAGAGGTAGATTTGACAATCAAGTGAACCAGAAGTGGTTGAACTGGTAAGAAGGCGGCAATAGTGAGAAAAGGTGAAAAAAGTATTGGTGATGAAAAGTATCAGTGGGTCAGAGTGATCAGAGAATCGACGGAGAACAGAGAAAGATTGAACTGGAAGAGAAGAGCTAAACCATAAGAGAGATTGTAGAGGTTACAAAACTCATTTGTAATTGACTATTGTATTGTTTACAGTCATTGTAATCACTTACTTGGTGGTCGGTGTAGGGGTTGTTGCTCCTTGGGTTGGTGCTCCTTGGGTTGGTGCTCCTTGGGTTGGTGCCCTACAATTAGGATTTTGTGATCCTTGGGTTGGTGCCCTAAATTAGGGGTTGGTGCTCCTTGGGTTGGTGCCCTAAACTTTGTAATACAATGTTTATTGTGAGGCTGGATTGGAGCAATAGACTCCAGCAACATTTCTCACCAAGGTTTTTCCCATATTGGGTTTTCCTCGTATATCCCGTGTTATGTGATGTGTATTTGTGTGTGCTTACATCTTGATGTCCTTCCCTATCTCATCGCTATATTTACCTTGTGTTATATCTACTAACCAGTACACACACATAGGATTAAAAGGTTAAAATATTGAGAACCACAGATTCACCCCCCCCCCCTCTCTCAGTGGCATCTTGTGTTCTGGATGTTGGTTGTAAATGGCTATTCTAAGAATGTTAGTCCTCCCACCAGTCCTGAAGCTTAAAGAAGATCTATGTGCAATGTTGAAGCCATGAAAGCTATACTTAGTGGGCTTTCCAGTGATGTTTCTTCACAGGTGGATAGATGCAAATCGGGGACAGATTGAAGAAGTTATATGGAAATGGACCTAGCACTGTTGAACCGGTTTGTAAAAGGAAGAAGAGAAATGGAATACATGAGTATGCAGATGAAGATAACTTAGTTAGCAGCAACAACAATAATGAAGAAGATGTTGACCATTTGGAGGAATTGATTATGTGTTGTATTGATGTTTTGTCATTGATGTCAACACTAGGGGATTTGAAACACCTGGAGGATGCTATAAGAACCTTGAAAGAACAGGCTAAAGAGGATAAAGACAACATCAACTCCCGAGTTGCCCGTACCGAGAAGGCTCTAAAAAACTTCATGAACCATAGTCTCTAGGTCCTGAAAGTCTCATCACAGAACATGAATGCTTTGGTGGATCATCTGGAAGGAAAAATCAGGAAAAGAATCTAGTTGTCATTGATGATATTCCAACTTCTAGCACCACCCACCAGACTCCTAGGCGCAAAACAAGATAGAACACTACTGGGATGGAGATCAATATGAAAGATAGCCAGCTGAGAGAGGAAAACAATGATCTGAGGGAAGCAGCCAAGGCGATGATGCTCTTGGTTCAAAATGCTAAGGAATCTATTAAAGTTTTCAATTAATTTGTAATGTTGGGTTTGGAGCCAACTTCTTGTTGGCTTCTTGCTATCTTTTTTTTAGCTGCTGGTTTTTAAGCTGGTGTTTTGCAACTATTTTGTTTCATCTCTTTAATGCTCATCTTTCGAATTGTAATTGGGTTTTGGGTCCCCTAAAACCTGTTTTTACTTAATCAAAAACACTAGCTATTTTGGTTGCTTTACCGGTATCCTTCTAGTCCCGATAGGCTATTTGGTTTCTGGTTGGATTGGATGATCATGATTTAGTATGCTTTGATATGTTTGGGTTATGGAATTGGCTTATTCATGTTCATGTTCAGTCAGTTGGTTTTGATCTGGTGATCAGATGCTATCCTATATGTTGGTAAGCTTGGTTTGCTGTTCTGGTGAGGGTTTCACCGGCAGAGCTTTGTTGAAGATCTTTGATGATATCAATAAGTGGTGTTGGTGCGGCTTCTAGTGGAGATTTAAGATGCTAATGGTGATCATGTTTGAGACTTAGTTGATTGGGATTATTGCTTCAGAATGTGTGGGCCTATATTGGGTCTCAATATTGTCTAGGTTATGGACTGACTTAATGTAGCATGTGGATTGGAACTCTCGATGTGTTTTTGGGATGTCTTATGGGTTGGATATTATTTGTTTGGTCTCTGGCCGACATGTTTTGTAATTATGTTTATGGTTGAGGGTTTGTATATATATGATGTAAGATCTCATTGCAGATCATCAGTGAGGATGTGTATGTGCGAAGAATGTAATACTCATTCAAATAGAGGATTTGGTCAATCATTGGTGATCGAGCTGGGTTTATGTAAGAGGATTTAGTCATCTGGTGTTGAGCTTAACCAGAATTGTATTCAGGCATAGGAGATGCTATCTTTGTAGTTCATTCATTTCTCTGGATTGTAGTTTGGATTTCTATGTAGTCAATGAGACTCCTTTTGTGATGAGCAATACACTCTAGGCTATTGGCCTTCCTACAAGTGCAAGCCCCTCAATTGTAATTCACATACTTACTATAGAAGTATTATCTAACTGTGGGTAGGCTTCCCATCATGGTTTTTCTCTTCACCGGGTTTTCCACATATAAATCTTCATGTCATGTGGATGGTATTTATTCTCTAATTATTGTTTATACTTAATTGGTTTATCTTCTATTTTGGTAATTGGTTTATGCATTTCAGTATTGATCTTTTGGGTTCTGGTATTAAAGTTTAAAATTGCTTAAGGTTCCGATAATCTGGTGACAATTGATTCACCCTGCCTCTCAATTATCTTTTGGTTATTTGAACATTCTAACAATTGGTATCAGAGCTCTGGTCCTGTCTATAGAAGCTTAACCACTTGAGGAAGATCCTATGGTGACTAACAATTCAATTTCATCTGGTTCATCTCCTGCTATCTTTCGAAGAGATATTCCAATTCTTGATGGAACAAATTACAGAGTATGGAAGATTCAAATGGAGACTCATTTGAGATGTCTTGGTAAAGAGATTTGGGAAATCACAGAGAATGGTGTTACACCTCATAATCTAGCATCTAGCAATCCTCCTTCAGCAAACTTGGATAAGGAGCTTGAGAATGATTGTAGAGCAAGAGAATCCCTCTTGTGTGCACTTTTTGATCAACAAATAATGGGGTTAACTGACAAATCATCTGCAAAGGCTATATGGGACAAGTTGGAGACTCATAATGAAGGTGACCCTACTGTGAAGATTTCTAAACTTGATGGTTACCGAGTGAGATATAAAAACCTAAAGATGGAAGAATATGAAAGGAATACTACATTCATGGAAAGGTTAAATGAGATTGTTATGGGAATTCAATGTTGTGGTGGAACTTTGAGTGAAGATGAAATAGTTTCTAAAGTTCTGAGAGCTTTACCACCAGCTTACAAGATGAAAGCTACTGCAATTAATGAATTGATAACAATGGCTAATACTTTTTTCAATAGAGATACCCTTGTTCGAAAATTATCTATTTTTGAGCTTGAGGAATTCAGACCCTTTGGAGCTATGAATTTTGAACCTGCATTTCATGCATCTACATCATCAATTGGCAAGCAAGATTGGAAAGATTTATATGCAAAGGAATTGAATGATATGAAGAGAGAAGATGAATAATTTGATCAACTTGAAGCCTTGTTTGCTAGAAGAGTACCTAAAGGACCGGTAGAAAGTAAATATGAAGGAAAAGCACCTTTTAAATGTTTTGCATGTAATAAGATTGGTCATTTTGCATCTAGATGTCTTGAAAGGAATTCAATATTTGAAGAGAGATCTAGAAGATATTTTAAACCTAACCCTAGATATCAGAACAAGTATAAGTACAGGAAAAAAAAAGACAAATCATGCTACATAGCAGATGAGGAAGGTGTGACTAATTTTGATGATGAACTGGCACAAGATTCTGCTAGTGGTTTTGGTAATGGAAAGGAATGGGTGTTCCTAGCTATCAAGGAAGATGTTCCGACACTAGAAGAGAATGTACCGGAAGAGAAGACGCTCACTGCAAAAATTGAAGATAAGGATGAATGGGTAATTGATAGTGGATGTTCACATTATATGACTGGAGATAAAAGGAAGTTTCTATCTTTGCAAGAATTTGATGGTGGTCTAGTTAGAATTGGAGATTACAAAGCATGTATGATCAAGGGAAAAGGAACTATATCATTGGATGGTAAGCACAATACTAATAATGTTTATTATGTTGAAGGTTTAAAACATAATATTTTGAGTGTGGGACAATTGGTGGATAAGGGATTTCAATTATAGTTCAAGGATGCAAAATACAAAATCATTAATAGATCTAGTTTGGAGATTGCAATTGATACACAAATAAAAGGTAATATATTTCATTTAAATTCTAATGAGAAGACATGTTTGATTGCATAAATTGATGAGTGTTGTCTATGGCATAAAAGGCTATGTCATGTGAATTTTGATTGCATTGTAAAGATTAGTTCAACTAAGGTAGCTAGAGATATACCTAAGATTGTGAAGCCCTATAACCCAGTATGTAAAAAATGCAAAATGGGAAAACATGTCAAAACCTCTTTTAAGAGTATACAAGATAAATATAATGATCTTCTTGATCTTATTCATAATGATTTATGTGGCCCTGCTAGAGTTAAAAGTTTTTAAGGTGATAGATATTTTATGCTAATCATTGATGATTATTCTAGAATGATATGGGTTACTTTTCTAAGGGTGAAATTTGAGGCTTTTGAAAATTTAAAAATATTTAAAGCTAAAGTTGAGATAGAGACAGGATTGAAGATCAAATGTTTAAGGTCAAATCATGGTGGAGAATTCACATCTAGTGAGTTTACTAACTTTTGTGAGAAGCATGGTAGAAGGAGACAATTTTCTTCTCCCTGGACACCTCAGCAGAATGGAGTTGTGGAAAGGAAGAACAAAACTATCTTGGATGTTTCTATAACAATGATGATGGAAGTTGGTCTACCTCATATCTATTGGAGAGAAGTAGTGAGCACAACAGTCTATACATTCAACAGAGTACATATCAAAGGAGAAACTGGTAAGACACCTTATGAACTATGGTTTGGCAAAACACCTACAGTTAATTATTTTAGAATCTTTGGTAGTAAATGTTATATCAAGAGAGATGATATCATTGGAAAATTTGATCCTAGATGTGATGAAGGAATTTTTCTTGGTTATTCTAATAAAAGAAAAGCATATAGATGTTATAACAAGAGATTGACCACTAATGTCAAGGTGGATGAGCTAAATAGAAGTCAAATCAGAGTTTATGATCAAGAACCAACAATAGAAATGATCATAACTGAACCAATAACATCTTTACTAGAACATAATGTTGAACCCGTTACTCCAACAATATTAGAAAATTCAATAGTAACTGAGGAATCGAGAAGAGGAACAGAGAGTCAGAAGACTCCTAGGTATGTAAGATTGAATCATTCAGAAGATCAGATCATTGGGGATAAGAACAATGGAGTGATGACAAGAAGGAGATTGACATCTAATGAGTTATGTTTAATTTCTCAAGTTGAACCGGTATCAGTAATTGAAGCATGTAAAGATGAATGTTGGTTGAAGCTATGGAAGAAGAATTAGATCAGATTGAGAAAAATAACACATGAACTTTAGTCCCCCAGCCTAAAAATAAGAATGTTATTGGAACTAAATGGGTTTTTAGGAATAAATTGAATTAATATGGACAAGTTGTAAGGAATAAAGCTAGATTGGTTTGTAAAGGATATTCTTAGAAGGAAGGAATTGATTATGGTGAAACTTTTGCACCTGTAGCTAGGATTGAAGCTGTAAGATTATTTCTTGCCTATGCTACACATAAAAACTACAAGGCTTATTAGATGGATGTTAAGTGTGTATTTTTGAATGGGGATCTTGATGAGGAAGTTTATATTGAGCAATCTGATGGTTTTTCACTTTCAGATGATACAAACATGGTTTGCTGATTAAGGAAAGCTTTATATGGATTGAAACAGGCCCCTAGAGCTTGGTATGCAAAGTTTGATAAATATCTTTTGAAGCTTGGATTCACTAAAGGTAATGCTGACAGTAATCTATATTATAAGGTCACTAATGATGATATATTGATTATTGAAGTTTTTGTTGATGACATTATTTTTGGAGGTGAAGATAAGTTGTGCATGGAATTTTATAAGAATATGGCGAAAGAATTTGAAATGTCTATGATTGGGGAAATGAATTTTTTCTTAAGTTTGTAGATTACTCAGACTGATAAAGGTATTTTCATCTATAAAACTAAGTATGCTAGGGAATTATTGAAGAGATTTGGTATGATATATTTTAAACCAGTAAGTACTCCTATGGTTACAAGTGATAAATTGACAAGGAAAGATGTTTTTGCATCGGTAAATCCTAAAAGATACAATTCTATGATTGGAGGTCTTCTATATTTGACTCAGACTAGGCTTGACATAATGAATGTTGTTTGTATTGCATCTAGATTTCAGAGTGATCCTAGAGAAAATCATGAGAGTAAGGTGAAAAGAATTTTTAGATACTTGCAAGGTACATCTGAATATGGTTTGTGGTACCCTAAGGCTGATGACTTTACTTTATGTGCATATACAGATGCAGATTGGGCAGGTGATGCTGATGACCAAAAAAGTACTTCCGGTGGAGCTTTATTTCTTGGAAAGAAGTCGGTTTCATGGATAAGAAAGAAACAATCATGTACTTATTTATATACTATTGAAGCTGAGTATGTTGTTGCTGCTACTAACTGTACACAAGTTCTATGGATGAAGAAAATGTTGAGGGACATTAAAGTGCATTGTATTGGACCAGTATTTATTCACTGTGATAACTATATTACTATTGACATATCAAAGAATCTGGTATTTCACTCTAAGACAAAGCACATATCTATCAAGTATAACTTTTTGAAGGAGAAGGTGGAAGAAAATGAAGTTAGACTAGTTTATGTAAACACTAAAGAGAAGATTGCAAATATTTTCACTAAACCTTTGCCTAAAGAATCATTTGAGTACCTGAGAGATAGATTAGGGGTTTATGCCCCTCCGATAGAGAATTGATTGATGTTATTTGGCATCAGTCTGGTATGCATTATTAGAGATATTATTCATTTCGGAATTGATGTGGGGGTTCTACTGCTTAGGGGGAGTAGTTAGCCTTGTGTTTCAGTGGTTTATGTTTTTTCTTTGATATTTATGTCAAATTTTGGTATTAATGTCAAAGGGGGAGAGATATATGTGAAAAATAGAGCTTTACAGAGATATCATTCACAGAGGGAGTTTGGTCTTTGTTTCAGAACTTCATTGCTATATCTTTGTGTGGGAGATTGTTGGTTGTCTTCCATAGGGGGAGACATGTTTGGCATTTCTTGGCACTTGGATGTTTTTCACATCTAGTGTTGCCATCAATGTTAAAGGGGGAGAAGGTTGGCCATTTAGAGGAATTGATTATGTGTTGCATTGATGTTTTGTCATTGATGTCAATACTAGTTGTTTTGGCTACTTTACCGATATCCTTCTGATCTTGGTAGGTTGTTTGGTTTCTGGTTGGATTGGATAATCATGATCCGATATGCTTTGGTATGTTTGGGTTATGGAATTGGCTTATTGATGTTCATGTTCATTCAGTTGGTTTTAATCTGGTGATCAAATGCTATCCTATATGTTGGTAAGCTTAGTTTTTTGTTCCGGTGAGGGTTTTACCGGCACAGCTTTGTTGAAGATTTTTTATGATATGAATAAGTGGTATTGGTGCAGCTTCTAGTAGAGATTGATGATGCTGATGGTGATCATGTTCGAGACTTAGTTGATTGGGATTATTGCTTTGGTGTGTGTGAACCTATATTGGGTCTCGATATTGTCTAGGTTATGGACCGACTTAATGTAACATGTGGATTGGACCTTTCATTGTGTTTTTGGGATGTCTTATGGGTTGGATATTATTTGTTTGGTCTATGGCTGAAATGTTTTGTAATTATGTAATTGGTTTATTGTCTAGTGTATGACTAGATTGTTTATGGTCGAGGGTTTGTATATATATGATGTAAGATCTCATTGTAGATCATAGGCAAGGATGTGTATGTGCGAATAATGTAATAATCATTCAAGCAGAGGATTTGGTCAATCATTGGTGATCGAGTTGGGTTTATGTAAGAGGATTTAGTCCTCCAATATTGAGCTTAACTATAACTGTATTCAGGCATAGGAGATACTATCTTTGCAGTTCATTCATTTCTTTGGATTGTAGTCTGGATTTCTATGTAGTTAGTGAGACTCCTTTTGTGATGAGCAGTGCACTCTAGGTTGTTGGCCTTCCTACAAGTGCAGGCCCCTCAATTGTAATTCACATACTTACTATAGAATTATTATCTGACTGTGGGTAGGCTTCCCATCATAGTTTTTCTCTTTACTGGGTTTTCCATGTATAAATTTTGGTGTCATGTGGATGATATTTATTCTCTGATTATTGTTTATACTTAATTGGTTTATCTGCTATTTTGGTAATTGGTTTATGCATTCTAGTATTGATCTTTTATGTTCTGATATTAAAGTTTAAAATTGCTTAAGGTTCTAGTAATCTGGTGACAACTGATTCACTCCCCCCCCCCCTCTTAGTTGTCGTCCAATTATTTGAACTGTCGAATAGAAAAAACCCATCTCTTCATGGATTAAGAGATAGAAGGTGAGACATGCACATCAAAAGGGGATAACAAAGATCAATCCTACCAGTAAGATGTGTTTGGCAATGATGAAGAGGATGAAGAAGAAGTTGAGGCCTAATTTGTTTTTGAAGAGGAGCTGGTAAGTGGCCTAGATGAGTTGAAAAAAGTTAGAAATGAATTTAAGAATTATGATTTGATATCAGGGAGTGCTCCACAAGCAAGGCTCCTACAAAAAAGACATTCAGTTTGTCTCCAAAAATAGAAATAACAAAAGTTAGACCTTCACAATCAAGAATGCTCCAAGGAAGAAGGTTGACCTAACTACAACCGATGAAGACATGAGGATGAAGATCAGTGATATAAGAAGGAATAATGTTGATCCTAAAGGGAAATGAAAGCTAAGAGAAGAAGGCTTCATCAGAAATGGGAACATAAGAAGACAACCTAGAAGACCTTCTATAGGTGGTAGACAAAGAGATGTTGTTGTTCCCAAGAACAATCCCCAGAGAAGTAGAAATGGAGAAACCAAGTCGGTAAGATCACCTCATGCTTGGAAAAATAAATTTGTAAGTTGTAATCCATCCTTCTCTAATTACTGTTTTTCATGCAAGGATTATAGTCATAGGGCAGATGAATACAAAATAAGGTCTAGGAATAGACAAAATGTTTTTCCTAGGAATGAGAATTTAGTTTGTCAAAGATGTAATGGGTTTGGCCATAGAAATATTAAATGTAGAAAGAAGAACTTGCAGCCATATGGCATCTAGTATAATAGTCATGTTCAATATGGAAATGGTTGTAGTGCATATGAGAATCAAAGACCATCCTAGAACAAAAGAAGAAGTGTTCCTGCAAGACAAAGAAATCCATTGGTTCTGGTAGCGGGCTACAATAGCATGGTTTGGAGAAGAAGATCAAACCAGTTTAATAGAAGATCCTCCAATCATTTGGCTAGAATGAATGCAGTATGTTTCTATAGAAATACTTCTAGTCATGCTGCATATTTTTTTAGAGAAAGGACCAACCAACAAAGGCAAATTAGCACTGCTCCAAAGACTACAAATGAGAAAAGGGAGATCAAGCAAGTATGGAGGAAGAAGCTAGAGAGTAGAACCATGGATCGAAAATGTGCATCCAATGCATAGGTGATATCTCCTAAGGCTTAAAGGAGATGCAAGACTTAGGGGGACTTACATATTGATCATATCATTCACCCCATAGTTGAAATAGATAAATGGAAGGACAAGATATTGTCAGTATAAGGGAGAAGATGAAATGATAGTGTGTGTAGTTAGTGCCTTGACTACACATCTACATATGTGAGATGGATTGTTGTTGCAAGTGTCAATGGATGGCTCGAACTACAAATTGGCATCAAAGGCATTTGACTTCAGAAGACAAAGATTAGAGAAATGTGTTTCGGTAAGAGATGTTGATCTGGTATAGTAAACCAGTATGTACAATATGCTACCAGTATGGATGCTAACCGGTATAGCAGATTATGATCTCTGCAGTGACTCTTGTGGCTTGAAGTGAAGAAATTATGTCTCATATCATGTCACAAGTCGTGATGGATATCATGGAAGTGGAAGACCATCTGCAGATCATATATGCTCATCTCTACCACTATAAGGTGCAGATTGGAGTCCCGGTTTAGGACTTGTCAGGCAATGAAGACCTATGATTTATGGTTCAGGGGGAGTTCACAAATTTACATCCCTTGAGTTTTCAACCATATGCTGGTCAAAGAGGAAGAGTTACCTAAAACAAGGGATAAAATATTTGTGTGATATTAGATTGGTATCAATGTCAGATTCTACAATTAGTGTATACACATAAAATTGGCTATGAGCAATTAAATAAATATTTTATATTTATTTAATGTTTATTCTTCTATTAAATAGTTAATTTGAAAATATTAATTTATTTAATTCATTTTCGTGTCTTTCTATCAATTAATTTAATTGAAATATTTTATTAATTAATTCATCTATCCTATTCCTCTAATTAATTAAATATCTAATATTTAATGGCTATTCTCCTATCCTATAGTCTCAAATATTTAATAATTTCTTAAATTATTTAATCTCTCTTATCCAACTCACCTTCCATCTCCACTTCATCTTCCCTTTGCCAACTCATCCATCATGTGGTTAAGGAAATTAATATTTCTTCAATATTAATTCACCATTTATCTTCAACCTCCACACCTAATGAAATATTGTGTACGTACACATATTTCATAACCTCCTTCTATATTCTCCCCAACATCCCTACATCTTAGGAAGGACTTGAGTCCACTTGTCCTCTCATGCCTAAATTTTCTCCAACCATCCCTAGATTCCCTTAGTTAGCAACCCAGTCAAGGTGAGATGAGTGACACTTGTCTTCTCCTTCCCCCATTCAAATCTGCAAAACTGATCATGACCTTTGATCTAAGCCACATCATCTTATCCTCTCAAGGTCTATAAAATCAAGAGTTTTAGTTGAGAGAGAGTTAGACTTCAAGTGCATTTTGAAGAAAATTATTTATAAAACTTATGCATCCATGAGTTTTAATCTTGAAGCAAATAGCAATTAGCATTTAAGTATAATCATTTTAGCATAATCATGTAGTATTGCATATCATAGCATTTGTGAACTTTCATATGCCATCTTGGAAGCTATTAGTGCTTGTCTGAGAGCACACCATCTGCAACCAGGAATAGTGGAGTTAGGACACAATGAGACATAAACCATGAAGGTAATAATAGTATTTTCATTTTATATGTATTTCATATAGTTTCATTGGTTGAGTTTGGATTTCCTGTAGAATATCCATTGGTATTTTGAGAAACTAACTTGTTACAAGTAACATTCTGAGGATGAAATTCAAGTCAACACATTTTGGCGCCCACCGTGGGGCTCATGGATCTCGCATATACCTTTAAAAATCTTGCAAAAGTAAAATTAACGCATTTGTAATGCAGATTCACACATGTGTGAATTTTGATAGTACTTTTATTCCATTGGTTAGCACATTTGCATCACAGGTTAGCGCATTTGCATCACAGGTTAACACATATATCATGTAGGTTAGCACTTTTGTCTGTAAATCTACGCATTTGCATTACAGGTTAACACTTTTGTCCTCTAGGTTAGCGCATTTGTTAAAGAAGTCATGCTTTTTAGTCCACAGAGCAATGCTTTTGTAGTGCAGTTAGCGCTTTTTCCTTGAAGATTAACATTTTTAAGGTGAAAGGTAGCGTATTTGTTAGAATAGCAATTTTGTTTGCAACTGACATAATTTTCTTGTAGGTCCGAATGTTTGAGAACTAAAAATTTTCAAACTACTAACATGCATGTGCAGGATTGTGTTTAAGGCAAATTTTATGCATTTCCTCACCTAGTTAATTAAAAGCCCTATATTGGAAAGTAATGTATCATGTCTTGCTCATTTAGTCTAATTAAGGGGATAAATTGACAATATGCAACTTGCATTTTGAGTAACTTCTCTAAAATAGTTGCACATAGACTTTTAAAAAGGCTAAAATAAACACCATGCTTGCTGGAACAACATCTCCAAATAGAGGATAGATCACAATGCTATGGAAAGTTAAAAAGAACACTTATATTTTGTGTCTCGAAAGTGGTGGATATATGTTCTCCCCTTAATTGGGTGATCAAAAATCCAAACCCACTCTTTTTTCTTGCTTTACTTTGAAGCAAATTGAATCCTTTAGAGGGCTTGCCTTCCCAAGCTGCCTTGAGGGGGCCAATAAGAGGGGAACAAGCTCAAGTGGAAATGGGCTAATACCGAGTCCTTCCAATCCAATATAAATAAATCATGTTTGTGACGAAAGTCCCAAACAACATGTGCTGATAAGTTCATACCAATACTATGTTTCCCCATAAACCCTATGGAGCATAAATTCTATAGGCTGGGAACCTTCTATATTTACTAAGCTAAAAGTTTTGCATGTATGGCCACATGACCGAAAGCCTTTACTAAAAACCACTTGTACTAGTTGCCAAAATCCTTCTAGTTATTGGCGTAGGAGGTCAGACCTCTTAAGCGGCTCACACACATATGGTTCTTAGTAGAGATATAAAGTTTTCCATAAGGAGTTTTCATGGAAACTGGTTCTTGGCTTCCCTAGAGAAGTGAGTGCCGAGAATGGAGCTAGTGGGGTTAAGCATCTAAATATCCACTTTGAATAGCATAGCCTCGGGGGAAACCCGATGTGAGATTCAACACTATTGTCTCAGTCTGCCATTAGATTTGTACTTGCTTGTGCATTTTGTTTATTAAAAATTGTGTCTTCTATGTCTGTAACATGTTCCAAATGGTCAAAAAAATGAAGAAAATTATCATCTACGAGTAAGCAAAAATCCAACAAATTGCTAGAAAAATTGATCAACAGGGTAGTACAAAGGTTTTCCAACATTTGAACATCAGATCAAACTAAAGTGTCAAAACATTAGTCTCAAAATACTTCTTGAGTAGATTTGTCTCTAAACCATCATGTATTTTTAAACTAGCTCAACAATTGGGTCACTAATCCAACAAGTTATTCCCAAAAGGTTTCTATAAGCATAAACATTCAACAAGCTATTGATTCAAACATCTTAAGTGCAAAAAAAAATCAACTGTTGGCAATATTACATTATTACAAACAATGAGAGATTGTTGACATTTCAATAAGGATATTGAGAAGGTTGTTGATGATTATGGACATAACTGATTAAAGATGTTTTACTATCTTGATATTATTATTTTGTCATTGATGTCAAGAAATTGATTTTCTAATTCAGTATGATGTTGCCATATCTTGAGAAGTATGATATAAAGATTATAAAGAAGTCGGTAAAGACACAGGAAAGAATATGATGAATAAGGGGATAAGATATTCAATGGGCAACTACTACCAAGTTAGACAATGATGAGATTTTGATGTTTTAGATTGTTTTAACATCATACAGATGTTGTAAAATGTAAAGGTTAATACTATACTATGTTATCAAGCAAAGAACCTAGTTGGTAAACCCTAAGGTTATCGCAGTCGGTTAATGAAGACAAAATGTCTATCGAGTGAAGTTTAGTATTCATCGAGTTGTAACCGAGCTATAACAGAATGCATTAAATGTTTACATGTGATATTTAATGAAAGAAGATGATGAGCTGCAGCGGATCAATGATTGGCAAGCCGTGGAAGAAGTTTGTTAAGCGAATCTAAGGCAATGGAAAGTCGGCAAGAAGATAGATAGCTTAGATTGAACCACATTACCTTGACACAAGTTCCAAGGTGGGGTAAAACATTTTCAGATCAAAAGATACAATGAACCTGGACAATATTGAAGATCTGATGGCTATGATTGATCATGGGAAATGTGATCAAGGAGATTAAGTGGTTAGAAGATTGTTTATAAATAGCAAAATGTTGATAAACAATGTATGCGAGCAAGTGTATGCACATGGATGCTACATAGTGATAACCAAGCACAGAAGCTTGAAGACTTGTTAGAATAACAGAGTATTGATGCCCAACAGATAGACAAGATTAGTTCTATGTCTAGATTGTATTGAATAAATAGGAATCTGCTTTAGCATTTTAGATGTGAAGTTGTAGATAGATTGTATTACTGTTATTTTGTGAAAGTGACAGGAAATCTCTTAACTGAGTGGACTTAACAGTCTTATATGTAAATCCTCTAACAAGGTGACATTTTGATTGAGTGTTTGAAATCCTTTGACAAGGTCACTTCTAACAAAGTGAAGATCCTAATAGATCTGAGGGAAATCCCTTAACCAGGTCACATCTAGCAATGTGTTTGTAATCTTTAATAGGATTTTCTTTTAACCGAGCATACTCTAGAAGAGTATATTTCTTAGTGGGTCTGAAATCCCATAGTGGTTTTTCCCTATTTGGGTTTCCACGTTAAATCTAGTGTTATGAGGTTTATATTGTTCATATGCTTTTGAGTTTGCATGTTTGACAGTTTTTGGTTATATGACTGATATATATGTTATTGAGGTTGAATCTGATGTTTTTATGGATGATTAAGTTTGTATGATTCACCCCCCCCCCCTCTCATCTTGTTGGCTATTGGATCTATACTTATATTAAGTATCAGAACTATCAATTGGTATCAAATCTTGGACTCTGAAAGAAAAGTTTAAAGGCACTTGAGTTAAAGATCCAAAGATGTATAAGAGGGATGCACCTAAGCTGAATAAGTCAAGTTTCTCTACAAGGTAGAAAAGGATGAAGCTACATCTATCAGGAGTTGGAGAATATGCTATATACTATCTGGAGAATGATTTTGTTGCACTGAGCACCTATCCATTGACTATGGAAGAGATAAAGGCGAAGCAAGAACATATTCAAGCAATGATTGAAATAACATGTGCATTGACCGATTCTGAGTTTAATGATCTAGAAGGCTGCAATGATGCAAAGGCAATGTGGACTAAGCTCATATTTGTATATGGAGGAGATGAACATGTTCAAAGAGCAAAAGTAGATAGTTTAAGAGGACAACTTGAATCTATGAGGATGAATGAAGGTGAGAACATAACCCAGTATAGTACAAGACTAAAGGAGATTGTAAATCAAATCAAAAGAGCAAGAGGAACTATTGAAGAAAAGGATGTGACGTGTAAGTTGTTAAGAACCCTTCTACCTACCTATACAATCCGAGTCTCTACAATCAATGAATTGAGGTTTGTACCTAATATACCAGTTTCCTTCTATGCTACTATTGGTAAGCTACATGCATTTGAGTTAAGTAATTTTGATAACAGTGGATCATTAGCAAATAAAGTTGAATCTGCATTTAGTTCTTTTCATCTGAATGAAATTAATGATTACAATGAAAGAAAGTATAAGTACTCTGAAGGAGATCATAGTGGAGCAAGTGAAAGATTTCAGAAGAACATGGAGGAGGTACACAAACTGTATGAAGAAATCAGAAAGCAAGAAGAGCTTGAAGCACTATTGGCCAAAAGGTTACCGAGAGGCAAAGGTAAGTATAAAGGAAAACTACCTTTGAAATGTTTCAATTGTGATAAGATTGGACATATGGCTTCTAACTGTCCTGACAAAGATTTCACTGAAAAGAGAGATTACCGAGATGATAGACAGAAAGATAATCATTATAGAGGACAGCGAGACTTCAGAAGAAGAGATAGAAATACATGCTTAATTGCTGATGAGGAATCTGACGATGATAAATCAGATGAGACTGATATAGAGGAAGTTGTTTATGTGGCTATCAAGGATGGATCAGATGAAGAAAGGTATGAAGAAAAAGCCCTAATATCTCATGTAAACACTAATGATTCTTGGATTATAGATAGTGGATGCTCACATCATATGACAAGAGATAAACACAAGTTTGTTATGTTAGAAGATTATGATGGAGGCTATGTTAGATTTGGCAATGATGCACCATGTTCGGTAAGAGGTACAGGATCCATAACACTTCTTGATAATGCAAGATGCAATGATGTTTATTGGGTTGAAGGTTTGAAATATAATTTGTTGAGTGTAGCACAGCTAAACAACATAGGTTACTGAATAGAATTTCAGAAAGGAATTGTCAAAGTTCATGACAAGAATGGAAAGTTAGCTGCTATCGAGACACAAACAAAAGGTAATACATTTCACCTTGACTCAACTCATAATAAGTGTTTGCATGCAAAGATTGATAATACTTGGTTATGGCATAAAAGGTTTTGTCATGTTAATTTTGATAATCTGATCAAAATAAGTAAGAAGCACTGAGTAAGAGGTCTACCGAGTCTTGAAAAACCTGAGAATGTTATGTGCTGAGGATGCCAAATGGGTAAGATGACAAGATCTAGCTTTACAAGTAAGTCCTACACTTCTAAGGGAATTTTAGATCTTGTGCACAGTGATCTTTGTGGTCCTATGAAAGTTCAAAGTTATTATGGTGATATGTATTTCATATTATTTATGGATGATTATTCAAGGATGATGTCAGTAATGTTTTTAAAAGAAAAATCAGAAGCTTTTCAAATGTTTAAATGGTACAAGGCAAGAGTTGAAAATGAAACAAGTAGACAATTGAAATGTCTTAGATCAGATAGAGGAGGAGAGTTTACATATGATGAGTTCAACCTATTTTACAATGATCATGATATAAAAAGACAAGTCTCTACACCGAGAACTCCATAGCAGAATGGAATAGCTAAAAGAAGAAACAGATCTATTGTGGATTGTGCTAGAACACTGATGATTGAGAAGAAGGTTCCACAAACATTTTGGAGAGAAGTAATAAGCATAGTTGTTTACACCTTGAACCGAGTTCAATTGAAAAAAGGTACTTTGAAGACACCTTATGAAATCTAGTATGGCAAGAAACCTAATGTAAGTTATTTTAAGATCTTTGGAAGTAAATGCTATGTTCATAAAGATGATAGAAATGGCAAGTTTGATTAGAAAAGTGAAGAAGGAACATTTCTAGGATATTCTTCTAGAAGCAAAGCATTTAAATGTCTGATCAAATCATCTAACAAAATAGTAGAAAGTGAAAATATGAAAATTGATGAATTTGCAGAAAGAAATAATGAAGGAAATTCCAAAGAACTGGAAGACTATGATGAATTTGTCTATGTGCAACTGAGAAGTCCTACCGAGATAACTGTTGAAGAAAATGAAGAAAATATCCAGTTACCGAGTGATGAAGAAGATCATACAGAGCCTACCGAGCTTGTATTAGCCAAGTACGTCAGAAGGAACCATGCACCAAGTCAGATTATAGGAGATAAGGATGATCTAGTGATGACAAGGAACAAACTAAGATAGAACACATGTTTGATATCTGAATTTGAACTGAGAATAGTGAAAGAGGCATTTAACAGTGAAGATTGGATAAATGCTATGACAGAAGAGATTGATCAAATCAAGAAGAATGACACACGGACACTGGTCCCAAGACCAAAGGACAAAAATGTAATTGGTACAAAGTGGATCTTCAGAAACAAGCTAAATGAAAAAGGTGAGGTCATTCGGAACAAAGCAAGATTAGTTTGCAAAAGTTATGCCCAAGAAGAAGGAATTGATTATGGTGAGACTTTTGCACCTATTGCTAGACTTGAAGGAGTAAGAACATTGTTGGCATATGCTGCTTTCAAGAACTTCAAGGTATATCAAATGGATGTCAAATCTACATTTCTAAATGGAATATTAGAAGAAGAAGTTTTCATTGAACAACCTGAAGGATTTGTTGAAGACAATAATAAAGATCAGGTATGTAAATTGAACAAAGCTTTATATGGTCTGAAACAAGCACCTAGAGCATGGTATGAGAGATTGCACTCTTATTTGATTAAGATTGGTTTTATAAGGACAAGTGAGAACAACAACATGTACATGAAGAATGATGAAAATAGAATACTAATCTTAGCCATATTTGTTGATGATATTATATTTTGTGGAAATGACTCTTTATGCAAGAACTTTGGAAATGAAATGAGCAAAGATTTTGAGATGTCATTAATCAATGAGATAAAGTATTTTATAGGCTTACAGATACTGCAAATGAAAAATGAGATTTTCATTACTCAATCCAAGTACATAAAGGAAATCTTGAAGAAATTTGGAATGGAGGATTCAAAACTAGTAAGTACTCCTATGACTACCAACTGTAAACTATCAAATAATGATGAATCTACATCTGTTGATGAGACACTCTACCAATCTATGATTGGAAAGCTACAATATGTTGTTCACAGCAGGCCAGATATAGCACATGTAGTAGGTATTGTTGCAAGATTCTCTGCAGATCCTAAGGAAATCCACATGACAGCAATCAAAAGAATTTTCAGATACTTAAAAGGCACTGAAGATTATGGCTTAGTATATCATAAAGGAAATGATTTTGATTTAAAAGTTTATACTGATGTTGATTGGGCAAGCAACATTGATGACAGAAAAAGCACAAGTGGAGAAGCTTTCTTCTTAGGAGAAAGACTAGTGAGTTGGCTTAGCAAGAAACAAGGATGTGTTTCCCAGTCAACAACCGAAGCTGAATATGTTGCAGCAACACTAAATTGTACCAACATTGCATGGATCAAACAACTATTGGAAGGTATAAATGAGAAATTTACTGAGCCCATAACTATATTTTGTGACAATACTAGTGCCATTAATATTTCAAAGAACCCTATCATGCACTCTAAGACAAAGCACATGTCTATCAAATATCATTATCTTAGAGAAGAAGCTCAAGAGAAGAAAGTGGTGTTGGAATATGTTAACACAGAGGAGCAAATAGCTGATATCTTCACCAAGCCACTACCAAAGGACACTTTTGAATATCTCAGAGGTAAGTTAGGGGTCCTACCCCTATCCTTTACTCATTGACCGAGTTCGGTGAAAGCATCACTTTGATGACTCTATTGAATATATTTTGGGGAGTTGATGCTGGAGTGATACACTTTAGAATGTTTTTCTGAATGTGTACTGGAATTAATACTAGAATAATACAGAGAATAATACAGGGAACAAGAATTGTAAACAAATGCTCTGACTGAGACTCAGTTGATACACAACAACAGGCAATAACTTCTTACAGAAACAAATTTTCTTTTTTTTCTTTTTGGCATTGTTGTCAAAGGGGGAGAAGACCTAAGGAGGAGAAGACTGAGAGAAGACTAGAAGACTACAGATTGAAATAAAGACTCAAACAGAAGAGAAGTCTAATGTATGGGGGAGAGCATTTCAAGCATTTTAGAATCACAACAATCCAAATCTTTTAAAGGTCAAATCAATTGGTTTTGCCATCAATGCCAAAGGGGAAGATTGTTCGCAATATTACATTATAACAGACAATGAGAGATTGTTGACATTTCAATAAGGATATTGACAAGGTTGTTGATGATTATGGACATAACTGATTAAGGATGTTTTACTATCTTGATATTATTATTTATTCATTGATGTCAAGAAATTGATTTTCTAATTCAGTATGATGTTGCCATATCTTGAGAAGTATGATATGAAGATTATAAAGAAGTTGATAAAGACACAGGAAAGAATATGATGAATAAGGGGATAAGATATTCAATGGGCAACTACTACCGAGTTAGACAATGATGAGATCTTGATGTTTTAGATTGTTTTAACATCATACATATGTTGTAAAATGTAAAGGTTAAGACTATACTATGTTATCAAGCAAAGAACCTAGTCGGTAAACCCTAAGGTTATCACAGTTGGTTAATGAAGATAGAATGTCTATCGAGTGAAGTTTAGTATTCACCGAGTTGTAACCGAGCTATAATAGAATGCATTAAATGTTTACATGTGATATTCAATGAAAGAAGCTGATGAGTTGGAGTGGATCAATGATTGGCAAGCCGTGGAAGAAGTTTGTTAAGTGAATCTAAGGCAACGGAAAGTTGGCAAGCAGATCTACAGCTTAGATTGAACTGCATTACCCTAACACAAGTTCCAAGGTGAATGTGCAAGTTCCAAGGCTGGGTAAAATATTTTTAGTTTGAAAGATACAATGAACCTAGAAAAGATTGAAGATCTGATGGCTATGATTGATCATGGGAAATGTGATCAAGGAGATTAAGTAGTTAGAAGATTGTTTATAAATAGGAAACTGTTGATAAACAATGTATGTGGGCAAGTGTATGCACAAGAATGCTACATAGTGATAACCGAGCACAGAAGCTTGAAGACCTGTTAGAATAACAGAGTATTGATGCCCAACAGATAGACAAGATTAGTTCTATGTCTAGATTGTATTGAACAAATAGGAATCTGCTTTAGCATTTTAGATGTGAAGTTGCAGATAGATTGTATAACTATTATTTTGTGAAAGTGATAGAAAATCTCTTAACCGAGTGGACTTAATAGTCTTATATGTAAATCCTCTAACAAGGTGACATTCTAATTAAGTGTTTGAAATCCTTTAACAAGGTCACTTCTAACAAAGTGAAGATCCTAATAGATCTAAGGGAAATCCCTTAACCGGATCACATCTAGCAATGTGTTTGTAATCTTTAATAGGATTTGCTTTTAACCGAGCATACTCTAGAAGAGTATATTTCTTAGTGGGTCCAAAATCCCACAGTGGTTTTTTCCTATTTGGGTTTCCACGTTAAATCTAGTGTTATGAGGTTTATATTGTTCATATGCTTTTGAGTTTGCATGTTTGACAATTTTTGGTTATATGACTAATATATATGTTACCAAGGTTGAATCTGATGTTTTTATGGATGATTAAGTTTGTATGATTCACCCCCCCCCCCCCCCTCTCATCTTGTTGGCTATTGGATTTGTACTTATATTAAGTATCAAAACTATCATCAACATCATTGTCAAGTCTCTCATCAGGATAATCAAACCCTCTATCACAAAGCTTGATCAATTTATCCTATGTTCATAATCTTGAATATATCTTTCCTATTTTGAACCTAGGTTATATCAAAATCAGAATTGCACCAACATTGGAATCAAACAAACTTGTAAATTGTTAGATGCTTATATGAATTTTAAGTATCACCTTAAGAAAAGAAAACCTAGTTATAAAGCTACTCAGAAAAGAATAAGATTCTTGTATATGAATCGCAAGATCTTATTAAAACATAGGGCATTCCTACACCATTTTTGTCTCTATTTAAGTGGCTGCAGTACAGAGTTTGACAAATAAATTTTGCAAAGATGTGATTTTCAACAAAGAGACACTTTATCACAGCAAAGAAACAATAGCGGTAAAATCAACAAAGCATATCTTCCTAAACCAATAATCACCTATTGACTTTGTCCTTTGGAAATTTCAAAAAAAATTAAAATAATCACATGCTAGTTTGGACTAGATCTCAACACGAACAACTTAGAAAATAACAAAAACAAATGGAGAAAGAAGATAATCCTGCATTCCAAACTTTTGGATATACCGTTGTTGATGAAGAAGCAGTCAATAGCACCATTAGAGCCCTTGAGAAAGATTTCAAATTTGATAGGCTAGTGGAAAAATTGTTATCAAAACAAAAAGAGAAATATCTCCTGATGTTGGCAAAATCTAGAGCTAAACTACCACAAGACTTTAACATAGAAAGCTTGAAACAAGATGCGGAGGCAAGTAACACCCAAAACATAGATGATCCAAATAATAGAGATCTAAACAAAGAAAGTCACGAAGAGACGAGAAAGGAACGTGATGACACAAGAAAAGAGCATAGTGATAAAAGAACTTACAAAGAAATAAGGAGAAACTATCTGGATAATCCGTTGTTAAACCTTACTCAACAAATGCAAACTCTACAACAATAGATACAAGATATGCAAAATGGAACAAGCTCCAAGAAGTATTCATTGGAAGATATATGCCCATATCCTTTCAATAAAAATTTGAATATGGTACCATTTCCGCAACATTGCGAGATCCCTAAATATGACAAATACGATGTAAAATCCGATCCTCGAGATAACATTAGGGAGTTTTGTACTATGAGCATGGAATTTGCCATGATGAAACTTACCTTATGCATCTTTTTCCCAGGAGTTTAAATGGACAATCAATGGAGTGGTTTTCAAGATTACCATCTGGAATCAAATCTTTTGAAGAACTTGTGAATAGATTTATTTCACAATACTCCTACAATATAAGGAATGAGATAACAATGTTGGATCTATGCAATGTTAAACAAAAGAATGGTAAATCTTTTATGATCTTCTTACAATGATGGAAACACATGTTTAATAGGTATCCAAGAGATGTGCCTGATCAAGAAAAAATAGACATATTCATTGATAATCTTATTAGTGAAATGAGTTATCGACTAAGAATGCAATGTCCTCCCTCCTTTGCCAAGATGATTTAGAATGGTCTGAAAATAGAGAACGCGATGGTAAAAAAAGGAGAGATAAAACTTTACAATAATTCCTACAATAACAACAACAATGACAAACCCAACTTCTGGTCAAATAATAGGAATGTCAACAATGGAGGAAATGATGATAATAGCACTACAAAACAACAACAACCAATTTTTAATCTATCAAGTCAAATCCCAAGTAATAACAATCAAGAAAACTATAAAACCAAGTCCTTCTTCTCCAATCCTCGGAGGAAATTCACAAACATTTGAGATCCATTGGAATCAGCTTTAAAAACTCTGCTTGCTAACAAATTGATTGTTTTACCAGAAGCAAGAAGTTGTGAACCACCAGTCAAACCAAATTAGTGGAATTACAATCATTTTTGCAATTACCATCAGAATAAAGGAAACCAAACAAATGATTGTCAAAGATTGAAACACCTTATCCAACATCTAATCAATAATGGAACTATCACAGTGGATAGCCACAAGACAAATGAATCACACCTAGCTTTCAAAACTCCACTTCCGAATTATGACAAAGGTGAACCATCCCAATTAAAAGATGACAAAGGAAAAGCCAAAGTGAATTACACTTATACATATGATGATGTGGTAAATGTTATCATTGTTAAAGATAATCCATCTTCAGAGCCAATCAATGTTAATACGAGAAGTAAAGCAAAGGTTACCTTTCCAGGTATAACAAAAGATCCAACATCCACTTCACAACAATACAATTTAGTAGAGAAATTACAAAGAATACCCACTCAAATATCAATTTTGGAACTTCTCAAAGTTTCACCTATGCATAAGGAAATTTTGGAAAAAGATTTAGTGGAAACAATAGTTTCAAAAGATTTGGATATAGATCAATTCCAAAACATGGTAGGACACCTTATAGCTCCTCATTGCTTATCATTTTCTGAAAATGATGATGCATCCTTACAACATCCTCACAATGCTCCCTTACATGTTGAAGTCACAATTAATAAAACTCGTGTCAAACATGTACTTATAGATGGTGGAGTTGTCTTAAACATTTGTGCATTAAGTTTGATAAAAGATCTGGGATATTCAGAAAATGCAATGGATCCGAAGAAGAAAATAACCTTTAAGGCTTATGATGAAGCAAAATGTTCTTCTAAAGGAACTGTTGTGTTACCAATCAAAATAGGACCTGTGGAAAGGAATACTTTGTGTTAGGTTTTAGATTTAAACCTCTCTTACAACATTCTTCTAGGAAGACCATGGATTCATAAAATGTAAGAAGTTCCTTCTACATATCATCAATGTGTAAAATTTCCTCATGAAGGACAAGAGATCACTATAATTGCAGATTCTAATCAAAATTGCAATAATTTGAAGCCAACACAAGATACAAGAGTTCCACATAATAGAGAATCAGTATATCCTACCAAATAAATTCAAGAAAAGTTATGGGAAACCTTTGAAGAAAAGCTCAAATTAAATGATGAAGGAATGGGAAAATATTATTTGCATAATCTTCTACTTTCCCCTAAGTCATATGGAAAGCCTACAAATATCCAATCAAAGACCTCAGAAAGATCAAAAGATATGTTTAAAGGAACATTTGTTAGAGCTGGAACTCTTGAAGAAGAAAATGAAGACAAAGACATTCTTGGTTGGTTGTACAAAGATGAAAACGAAACTATAGAAACAACTGCAGAAGTCAATATTCCCATAAAACAATATGGCAATGGTTATAAAATCATGCAAAAAAAGGGATATAAAGGAAAAGGACCAATTAGTAAGCAACATCAAGGTATTTCAGAACCTATTTGTCCCCACTCGCAATCCAAATAAGATAAATAAGGGCTTGGATATCTAAAATACAATCAAAAGCAACATAATCATCAACAACAAAAGTGGAGAAAGAAATTGTCTGTAAAGAAGAACAATGGCAAGAAAAGCTACATCAAGGAGCAGAAATAGTAACCAATAAACAAAAGAAGAAAGAAGAAAATGAAAAGCAAGAAGAGGAGATTACCAAAAAAGGTAAAGAATAATCTTGTCAACAAGTCTAATAAATACAAACAAATGCAAAATTTGAACAAGATATTACAGAACAAGTGAAAATAGAGATGGTAGAAATCAGGGAAATTTTTGCACCATGCAACTTTCCTGTATGGTATAGTGGAGTAGTCCTAGATCATGGTTCAGAGATAGATTCAAATGAGTATGAATGGGGTCCAAATGTCTTATCTAGTATGTCAAGTAAGGAAAACAATAAAGAACAAACAACTATTACAGAGGAAGACTTATTTAATACAAAACAAAAGATGGAGTTAGAAATAAGATGGAAGAACTCAAAATTTAGAGAAAAGAGGCATATGCAAAATAACAAAGGAAAGAGAATGACAAAGACAAATAAGTAACACCACAAGAAGTAAAAATAGGGATAGATCAAGCATCTGGAAATATAAGATTTTCATCAAATGAGGAACAAGATGTATCAAGATATGGCAAAACCATAGAGGAATTAAGAAATAGCCAAGTAGGATTGTCTATTTGTTAGGTCCCGGAAACAACTGAGAGGGGGGGGTGAATCTGTTGTCTAATAAATTCAAACCAAAAACAACTTAACCAACTTAATGCTTAATATTGGTAAACTAGATTAATATGCTGGTAGATAGTTTTAACAGTTAATTGCTATACCGGTAAGGATTAGTGCATGAGACATAAAGACAAAGTCATCCATAACACATAACAATAATATTTGTACGCGGAAACCCTGTAAGGGGAAAACCACGGTGGGAAACCTTACCCACAATTAGATGATACTACTGCAGATAGTAAGTATACATAAATGGGGTTTGGACATGCAGAAAGGCCAAGCACCTAGAGTTCACTGCTCAATTACAAAAATGGGAGTCACATTGACTATAGTTGGATGGTTAAATCCAATAAGAATGTATAGCACAAAATAGCATCTTCATATGTTGGATTTAGTACCTGTGTAGTTCTGATTGTCTTCACAAAAACCCTCCTTCAATCTTCAATGATTTCTATGTGTATAGCTCTGCTTATTCTAACATATACCTTCACACAATCCTTTTTTCACATTCCACTTTTGATCTTACAAATAAGATCTTACATTTATACCATAACCTAAGACCAATTTTAGTAGGTCAGCTCTACAAGATATTACAATAAAAACATTTTACAAAAAATATAATATATGATGCAATAACTGATTGAACATGTCAGCTTAATGCATTTACAATAATAATTAATCATCTCCATAGCATGTCGTGCTGATCTGGTAAAGATAAACCTATCGGTGTAACCCTGGACCTATTTGCCGGTAACAACAAATATGCAAATATGAATAGACCAATAAACAATTCTCCAAAACAAAGTGTCCACATGATGTCTTCGATATAACCATGTGTTTTCCATATCATTCCAAGTGCCAGTGATCATTATATCTTGCCAGTGTACTAGATACCGGTGACTATGCATGAGTCACTTGCTTGCCGGTGAATGTTGTTGATTCTCCAAAGTGCCAGAGTTGATAAGTGTTTAGTAGGTGTTGACATCAATGACAAAACCATACCAAAATACCAACAATCTCCCCCTTTGGCATTGATGGCAACACAAGATGGAAAAACCATCAAAGTGCCAAAATAGAAATGCCAAATACCAAAAACCAAAAATCTCCAAAAAGAGATCATAACTAGAAATCAAAATATAGATACAGAGCGTAATAATCTCTCCCAAAAAACAATCTCTCCCCCTGGGAGCAACATGTTTTTTCCTTGTGTTTTTTAAAGTTTTTCCATACCAATCTCTCCCCCTTTGACATCAAATGCCAAAGTTAAAACAAAACCAAGTTCATATACAAAATACCAATCAATTTAGTGTACCAACTACTCCCCCTAAGAAGTACCTTCCCATCAAAGCCGGAATAAAAGATTTCTCTGTTAATTCTAATGGTTGATGACAATCATCAACTTCCTAAGTCTCTACTGATGGGGGTATGACCCCAAGTTGATCTCTGAGATATTCAAAAGTCTCCTTAGGCAGAGGTTTAGTAAAGATATCTGCAATCTGCTCTTTAGTATTCACATAAACCAGTTTTATTTCCTTTGCTTCAACATTTTCCCTTAGAAAATTCAGTTTGATAGAAACATGTTTGGTTTTAGAATGTAATACCAGATTCTTAGATATATCAATTGATGCAGTGTTATCACAATAGATAGTAATAGGTTCCTTGTATAGTTAGTTACTGCTGCAACATATTCTAATTCTGCTGTTGATGAAGATGTACAACTTTGTTTCTTACTCAACCAAGAAACTAGTCTGTTTCCAAGAAAGAATGCTCCACCGGTGGTGCTTTTTCTATCATCCACATCTCCTGCCCAAATTGCATCTGTGTATGCACATAATTCAAAGTTTTCATCTCTAGGATACCATAATCCAAGATTTGTAGTGCCTTGTAAGTATCGAAAAATTCTTTTTACTGCTGATTCATGATTTTTTTTAGGATTACATTGAAATCTTGAAACAATACATACTACATTCATAATATCAGGTCTAGTTTGTGTCAAATATAGTAAACCTCCTATCATAGATTTGTATCTAGTTGGATTAACAGGTGTAGATTCATCCCTTTGTGATAATTTGTCATTTGTTGTCATAGGTGTGCTTACCAGTTTAGAGTTTTCCATCCCAAATTTCTTTAGTAACTCTTTTAAGTACTTGGATTGACTCAAGAATATACCTTTATTAGTCTATGAAATCTGCAATCCTAATTTTTTTTTTATTTCTCCAATCATTGACATTTCAAATTCTTGCTGCATTTTTATAGAAAATTCTTTACATAATCCATCTTCTCCTCCAAAGATTATATCATCAACGAATACTTCTATAATAAAGATATCATCATTAGTTACTTTATAATATAAATTGTTGTCTGCATTTCTTTTAGTTAAACCAACCTTTAAAAGATACTTATCCAATCTTGCATACCAAGCTCTTGGAGCTTGCTTCAATCCATACAGAGCTTTTCTTAACCTGCAAACCATATCATTGTCATCCGACAAAGAAAATCCATCAGGTTGTTCAATGTACACTTCCTCTTCAAGATCTCAATTTAAGAATGCACATTTAATATCCATTTGATAAACTTTGTAGTTTTTGTGTGTTGCAAAAGCCAAAAATAATATGACTGCCTCAATTCTAGCTACCGGTGCAAAGGTTTCATTGTAATCAACTCCTTCCTTCTGAGAATATCCCTTACACACTAGTCTTTCTTTATTTCTGACAACCTTACCATCTTCATTAAGTTTGTTTCTAAAAACCCATTTGGTTCCAATTACATTTTTATCTTTAGGTCAGGGAACTAATGTCCAAGTGTTATTTTTCTCAATTTGTTCTAATTCTTCTTCCATAGCTTTAATGCAAAATTTATCTTCACATGCCTCATTAATAGATGATGGTTCAGTTTGAGAAATAAGCCATACCTCTTCATTTGCCAATCTTCCTCTTGTCATAACTCCTTTACACTTGTTTCCAATTATCTGATTTTCAGAATGATCCAGTCTTACATACTGGGGTGTCTTTGTTTGTTGTTGTTACTCAGTTGTTGTGGAATCCTCAGATGATACCGGGGTAACTAGATCTTCATTCTATATTGGTGGATTCAGTGTAGGTTCATTTGTCAAAATTTCTGTTGCCGGTTCAAAGACTATATACCTTGAAGTTCCTCTGAATTGTTCATCAATCTTTACATTTGTACTTTCAACAATTTTCTGCAATCTTTTGTTAAAACATCTATATGCCTTGCTCTTAGATGAATAACCAAGAAATATTCCTTCATCACTTCTAGGATCAAATTTGCCAATATACTCATCTCTTCTGATATAATATTTACTTCAAAATTTTTTGAAATACTTAAGAGTAGGAGTATTACCAAACTATAGTTCATGAGGGGTCTTACTGGTTTCACCTTTGATGTGAACTTTGTTGAATGTATAGACCATTGTACTGACTGCCTCTATCCAATATACATGTGGTAGGTTTGCTTCTGATAATATACTTCTTGCTACATCCAAGATAGTTCTATTTTTCCTTTGAACAACTCAATTCTGTTGTGGTGTCCGAGGTGCTGATAGTTGTCTTCTGATTCCATTCACTTCATAGAATGTATTAAATTCCTTAGATGTAAATTCTCCTCCTTGATCTAATCTTAGAAATTTGATTTTCTTACCGGTTTCATTTTCTACCATTGCTTTGAATAATTTAAACTTTCCCAATGCTTCAGATTTTTCTCTAAGAAAAGTAACCCAACACATTCTAGAGTAGTCATCAATGATTAGCATAAAATATCTATCACCTTGTAAGCTTTTAGTTCTAGTTGGACCACATAAATCACTGTGAATCAAATCAAGAGAATTATTGGATTTTTCTGGAATACTTTTGAAACTAGCTCTAACTTGTTTTCCAAATTGACATTCCTTACATACTGTATTCTTAGGTTTGACAATTTTAGGTAAATCTCTAACTGCCTTAGTAGTACTGATCTTCACCATGCAATCAAAGTTTACATGACAGAGTCTCTTATGCCATAACCAACTTTCATCTATATGTGCAATTAAGCATGTCTTTTCATTGTTATTCAAATGAAAGATATTACCTCTAGTCTGATTACTAGTTGCAATTTCCAAACCAATTCTGTTCATGGTTTTGTATTTTCCATTTTTAAATTGTAACTGAAATCCTTTCTCAACTAATTGACCAACACTCAAAAGATTATGCTTTAATCCTTCAACATAGTAAACATTGTTAGTTTTATGCTTACCATCAAGAGATATTGTACCCTTACCTTTGATTAAACAAGCTTTGTCATCTCCAAATCTCACTAAGCCTCCATTGTATTCTTGAAAGTTCAAGAATTTACCTTTGTCTCCTGTCATATGATGTGAGCATCCTGAGTCAATGATCCATTCAACCTTTACTTCAACTTTAGCTACCAAGGCTTGTACTATCAGTTGAGCAGTAGGTGTCAATTGATCTTCTATTATAGCAACAAAAACCCATCCATTGTCTGTTGGATCCTCATCAGAATCATCAGTCACACCTTCATCAGCAATGTAACAATATTTGTCTTTATTCTTCTTAAATCTATATCTCTGATATTCAGGGTTAGGCTTGTATGTTCTTCTAGCTTCTTCTCTTAGTTTAGCATGTCTATCAGGGCATCTCGAAGCTATATGACCAATCTTATTGTAGGTAAAATATTTAAAGGGTGATTTACCTTCATACTTACTTCCAACTAGACCTTTAGGCATTTTCCTTGCAAATAGTGCTTCAAGTTCTCCAAGTTCTATTGCATAAAAGGATTTCCAATCAGATTTATCAAATGATGGAGCAGATGATGTTGATGCTTTGAAGGCCAAATTTGTCTTTATAGTAGCAACAGGACCAAATTCTTCAATTTCAAAAGCTGAAAGTTTCCCAATCAATGTATCCCTAGTTACTGATGTATTAGGCATTGTTCTTAACTCATTTATAGTAGTGACTTTCATTTTATATGCCAGTGGCAATCCTCTTAAAACTTTTGAAACAATTTCATCTTCACTTAAGGTTCCTCCACAACATTTAATACCCAAAACAATCTCATTGACTCTTTCCATAAAAGCAGAAATCCTTTCATCTTCTTCCATTTTCAAATGTTCATACCTGACTCGGAAGCTTTCAAGTTTTACAATTTTGACTATGGAATCTTCTTCATTCAATGTTTCCAAATGATCCCAAATAGCTTTAGTAGTAGACCTATCTAATAGTCCCATGATTTGTTGATCTGATAATGTGCTCAAAAGTGTTTCTCTTGCTTTGCAATCATTTTCCTCATCTTTAGTCAAGTTGGATGGAGTGGGCTAACTCTGAATAGGAGCAGTATAACCATTCTTTGTAACATCCCAGATGTCCTTTCCAATACAATTTAGATGTGTCTCCATTCTGATCTTCCATATGCCATAGTTGGTTCCATCAAGTTTGGGACTGTCCTTCCTAAAATAGTTAGTAGACATTGGATCTCCTCAAGTTGTTAAACTTCTGCAAAAGAGGACTAAGCTTTGATACCAATTGTTAGGTCCCAGAGACAACTGAGAGGGGGGGGGGTGAATCAGTTGTCTAATAAATTCAAACCAAAAACAACTTAACCAACCTAATGCTTAATACCGGTAAACCAGATTAATATGCCGATAGACAGTTTTAATAGTTAATTGCTATACCGGTAAGGATTAGTGCATGAAAGATACAGACAAAGTAATCTACAACACATAACACCAATATTTGTATGTGGAAACCCTGTATGGGGAAAATCCATGGTGGGAAACCTTACCCACAATCAGATGATACTATTGTAGATAGTAAGTGTACATAAATGGGGTTTGCACATGTAGAAAGGTCAAGAACCTAGAGCTCATTGCTCAATCACAAAAATGGGAGTCACACTGACTATAGTTGGATGGTTAAATCCAATAAGAATATACTGCACAAAATAGCATCTTCATATGCTGGATTCAGTACTGGTGTAGTTCTGATTGTCTCCACAAAAACCCTCCTTCAATATTCAAATGATGTTTGCATGTATAGCTCTACTTATTCTCGCATATACCTTCACACAATCCTTTTTTCGCATTCCACTTCTAATCTTACAAATAAGATCTTACATTTATACCATAACCTAAGACCAATTTTAGTAGGTCGGCTCTATAAGATATTACAATAAAAACATTTTACAAAGAATATAATATCCGATGCAATAACCGATTGAACATGTCATCTTAATGCATTTACAACAATAATTAATCATCTCCATAGCGTTTTGTGCTGATCTGGAAAAGATAAACCTGCCGGTGTAACCCTGGATCTATTTGTTGGTAACATCAAATATGCAAATATGAATATACCAATAAACAATTCTCCAAAACAAAATGTCCACACGATGTCTTCGACATAACCATGTGTTTTCCATATCAGTCCAAGTGTCAGTGATCATTATATCTTGTTGGTGTACCAGATACCAGTGATTGTGCATGAGTCACTTGCTTACCGGTGAATGTTATTGATTCTCCAAAGTGCCAGAGTTGATAAGTGTTTAGTAGGCGTTGGCATCAATGACAAAACCATACCAAAATACCAACACTATTAGTCGAGAATTAGTTAAGTTTGAAACGAGACAAAATCTAGCAAAAGAATCCTCTTTATCATGTACACAAGTATGTCAACTCCAAAATGCAAATGAGGTCAATCAATAAGGAATTTGCAGTATTAAAGACGTGTGTGTTGTTATAATCCATTTGTTTAAGGGACAAACGTCAGTTGAAGAACCACTTAAGTGTGAACCACAAAATACTAATACTGATTTTGTTAGAACTAATTGGAAGACACTTGGGAGAGACAATTCTCAAAATCATTCAATCTATGACATTACCTACTTTGTGCCAAATTATGATCATTATGTCATGAACTTTGAAGCACCTAATGATGATAGTGACTATGACTTACCCCTTCTTCATCCTGAACTAATTGATTGGGATAATTTAGAAAACCCTGAACTAAATGTCTTTTCCAATGATCATGACTTAACCATGTATCTTAATGCTATCAAACCCATCACACCTAAGATATCTTCTAGTGCAGAATCAAGTAACATTTCTCATAGTCAGGAGAATGCCAAACTTTTCAGTAATAAAATTGAAATAAAATAAGGAAGGAGACCTACTATTGAAAACCATTTCATGGCAACACTAGATCAATCAAAAGGGAAAATAAAGGACGTATCTGATGGTAAAAATCTCTTTGAGGTGCCAGAAGATGGAAAGTTTGACATTCTTCCTGCATATTTTCAGCAGAGATCTTCTATCCTGATAGAACCAATAGAAGCAGTAAACATTAGTGCATCAAAGGATCCTAAAATACTTCATTATGCTACCTCATTATCAGATGAAGAGAGGAAAGAATACATGGAATTCTTTAAGAAAAGACAAATAAATTTTTCTTGGTCCTATGCAAACATGCTAGGACTTAATCCAGATCTTATCATGCATCATCTTAATGTAGATTTAAAAGAAAAACTAGTTAAGAAAAAGATAAGAAAGATGCACCCACACATTACTCTTCTTGTAAAAATTGAGCTAAAGAAACTATTAGATGTGGGTTTTATAAGACTTGTTGCCTATCCAGAATGGGTTTCAAGTATTGTATGAGTGTCAAAGCCATATAAAAGCATAAGAGTCTGTGCAGATTTCAGAGATTTAAATAAAGCATGTCCAAAACATGATTTCCCGCTACCAAACATTGATATAATTGTGGACTTACCAGCAGGACATGAGATGTTTTCATTAATGGATGGTTTCTCGGGATATAATCAAATAAGAATTGCACCTGAAGATTAAGAAAAGATAGCTTTCACCTATGCATGGGGAACGTATTGCTGGAATGTCATGCCATTTGGGCTTAAGAATGCAGGAGCAACTTATCAAAGGGGTATGACAACAATTTTCCATGATATGATGCATACATTTATGGAAGATTATGTAGATGATATACTTGCAAAATCTCATATAAGACAAGAACATTTGAACATCTTAAGCAAGATTTTTGACAGGCTGGAAAGATATCAATTGAGATTAAATCCAAAGAAATGTGCATTTGGGGTAACCTCTGGGAAACTTCTTGGGTACATTATATCAGCTCGTGGAATTGAAGTAGATCCTAAAAAGGTCAAAGCCATCATGGAGATGGAGTCACCAAGGAACATAAGTCAATTGAGATCTTTACAAGGAAGATTGCAATCAATCAAGAGATTTGTCTCTCAATTAGCAAATAAATGTCTTCCATTAACCCATTGTTTACATAAGAATATTCCATTCAAATGGGATCAAAATGTGAAGAAGCTTTTTTAAAAATAAAATAATATCTTATGAGTCCTATAGTACTGGTATCACTAACTAAAGGGAAACCATTGTTGCTCTATATCTCAGCAACAAATGTGTCATTAGGAGCTCTCCTAGCTCAACATGATGAAGAAGGAATAGAAAGAGCAGTGTATTATATTAGTAGAATGCTTGTTGGCTATGAATTAAATTATTCCTCAATAAAGAAGACATGTCTAGCAGTTGTATTTGCAACTCAAAAGCTATGACCTTATATGTTGATTCATTTTATGAAACTAATAGCAAAGATAGATCCACTCAAATATTTGTTCAGAAAGTCAATCTTGACAGGAAGACTAGACAAATGGGTTATGATACTGAGTGAATTTGATATAGAGTATGTTGATCGAAAATCTATCAAGGGATAGGTCATTGTTGATCAACTGGTTGAAGTACCTTTACAACACGACATGCCTTTGCACATTGAATTTCCTGATTCAGACATTTTGATAATAAGTACAAACTTTTGGGAATTGTACTTTGATGGTTCTTATACACAATATGGATTAGGCGCAAGAATATTTTTCATCACACCTCAGGGACACATAATTCCAAATTCATATAGATTGCGGTTTCCATGCACCAATAATACTGCAGAATATGAAGCATTGGCTATTGGGCTCAAAATGGCCATTGAATGGAATGTCAAAGAACTACATGTCTATGGTGATTCACAGCTTATCATCAACCAAATAAATGATGATTATCAAACTAAGAATGATAAGCTCATGTCACACAAATAACTAGTAGAGGAGTTTAAAGAACACTTTAAAGAAATATCATTCACCCAGATTCTAAGAAATGAGAATAAAGCAATAGATGCAATGGCTAAAATAGCATCTCTCTCAAAAAATAAAGAGAATCAACATTGTTACAAATTTCTTGTGGATGATATCTTAACCCCTACCATTCAATCCTAGCATATCTACCGAATTTTCCATATATCAAGAACCAATCAATCCTTATATAGTCAAACTTATCAGTACTTAAAAGAGAATATCCTTCCTCTTGACCTATCCCGCAATCAAAGAAGGAATTTTATCCGTTAGTCCTCTCTCTATACTATTATTGCAGATGTCCTATATAGGCATGGTCTAGATGGTACTTTGTTGAGATGTCTTGAACAAAATGAATCTGAGAAAGTTCTTAATGAAGTTCATGCAGGTATTTGTGGCACACACTGAAGTGGCTTAACACTGGCTAAGAAACTTCTTCATATGGGTTAGTATTGGCCTAATATGGAGAGAGATTCATTCATATATGCTAGGAAATGCAAACAATGTCAAATCCATGGGAATCTCATTCATGCACCAACACAAGAGTTATATCCTATGACAGGATCATGGCCATTTTCTCAATGGGGCCTTGATTTGGGAGGAAAGATAAATCCCTCATCTTCTAATGGACATAAGTTTATTCTATCTGCTACTGAATATTTCACTAAATGGATTGAAGCAATACATCTAACAATAGTGATAGGAAAACAAATATCATCATTCATTTTGAATTATATAATCTGTCGCTATGGAGTTCCTATGACAATTATCACTAATAATGGAAGACCATTCAAAAATCAAGATGTGAAGGAGCTATGTGAACAATTTCATATCCAACATAGGTTTTCTACTCCATATTATCCACAGGGAAATGGTCAAGCTTGGGCATCAAACAAAACTATCTTGAAAATTTTAAAGAAAACAGTCAATGAAGCTGGAAAAGTTTGGCACATTCAGTTAAATCCTGCTCTGTGGGCATGCCGAACCAACATCCACACTTCAACAGGGGCAACTCCATAATGTTTGGTCTATGGATCAGAAGCCATATTACCTATAGAAGTAGAGATACCTTCTCTACAAGTATCCTTGAAAGGTCTTATACTAGAAGAAGAAGAACAAGTCTCTCGACTCTAAGAAATTGAATTGATTCAGGAACGTCACCAAAATGCAACAGATCATTTGAAAGTATATCAACAAAGAATGGCAAGAATTTATAACCACAAACTCAAGCCAAGCATTCTTTAGATTGGAGATATAGTTCTAAGGGAGAATCCAAGAAATCAACAAGAGCAAGAAAAGAAGGGAAAATTTGAACCAAATTGGCTAGGACCTTTTGTCATAGTAGCAGCATATGGATCAGGAGCATACAAGTTATCTACCCCTAAAGGTGATTGGTTTGGTGGACCTATAAATTCTATTCATCTCAAGAAATTTATGCTTGAGATATGAAGTCCTAGAAAAAATCAATAAAAAGCATATAAAGTCCTGAAGAAATCAGTAAAAATAAAAAAAGCATAAAACAAAAAAAAACAAAAAAAAAAGAGAAAAGAGAGAAAAATGCAATAAATTTAGATGGTGAAAACCTAGTAAATAGGTTCTATCTAAAAAGTAAGTTCCTCCATCTATGAGATCGCTTTGTGCACCTATCCACTCCATCATATCGTATCTATCACTTCCATCTATCTTAGCTTATCCATTCCATCTTTCACATCTATTGCTTTGAACTATTTCACAGGAAATATGTAGCTTACTAACAATTATCAATTTTTGACATACTTATTGTAGTCACTATCTTAAATCTTATCAGAATCAATCAATCTACATTTATATCCCGCTATGGTTTGGATCTTGATCAATTCATACATCCATAATAAAAAAACATTTCCATTGGGGGCAAAATCCTAATTCCTTTTGCTAAGGTGATCTTTTAAATCTTTAAAAATCCAAAACATTCAAAAAACTTAGAAAAACCAAAAACACCTAGGATTTTGAAATAGATAGCAAGCAACAAAGCAATGAAGATCAAGGCATCTTATAATAACTGAATCGTGAAACTCAGAAACCGAAGAATCAACTAGCAAGTAATAAAGGATTATCAAAGATCATTCATCAAGATGATTATATCCGTTAATGACCATAAGAACATGTGAATGACATACAAGATTCAGTGTTTATATCTTTATTTTATTATTAATCATGTACTCTATGTGACTCAAGGATGTCCATGACTAGAGAAGCTATGATGGGGCATGATTATTTTCTTTGATTGTTGTTTGTGGTTTATCTCTTATTAAGGTATGTACTTGTGTTAGGATATGATCAGCAAAAGATCAAGGAGGATGTTCCAAGTCATGCATGAAAGGAGATAATCCTTGTCTATTTTGCAAGCAATACTCAGGTCAACTTGATTCATTTTATCAAGTTGCTTGTATTAACTTGCTATATCAAAATCCATGTAAGAAATAATCAGGTCATCTTGATTCTTTATGTCAAGTTGCTTGTATTCTCTTACAACATTTTAAAGCTCAAGGATGAAATCAAGCACTGTTACAAGATAACATATGAAGAATGGCAGTATAATTTTTAGTTAGATCATTTTTAGATTAGCTCATTATTCATCTGCATTATAAGCATTCATTGTCAGTTGCATTATAAGCATATCATTTCATTAAGAGATCAATGGTCATAAATAAAGATTGAGTATGCTTGGACAAACAAAAACAATTTTCATTTGATCATTGTAGGTGCATTCATCTTTAGAATCATTTCAAATCATTTAGTTGCATTTCAAAAATTGCATTAGTTTGCATTCAATTAAGTGCATTTCATTAACCATGTAGTGTATCATCATTATTATTTTGCATTATCATCAAAAGTTCATTAAAGATCATTTATTTGCATCTTTGCACTTAGATTCATGCATCATTATAAGCATTTATCATTATAAGTTTGATTAAACATAGTGTTCATAATCATCATCACTATAAAACATTTGCATTTTCATATCATTTTCATTTGCATCATTTCATTCATATCATTTAAGTTAGTAATCATTTTCATTTGCATCCATGGTCATCAAAAACAAAAATCAAAAGTATTCATCATTGCATCATATAGATCATCATCATAATGAAAAGAAAAGAAAAGATCATCATATAGAATAACATGCATAATAAAGATCATCATATAGATACCATGTCTACATATAGATCATCATACAACAATAAAAGTCCAAGTATACAATGATATCAGATCAAAATTACAAATGCCTCATCAATACGAAGTCAAGTCAAGGCTGTCTTGTACAACTACCACCTGACTCTGTCTGTCTCTATGGTTGTGGACGAGAAGTTCTTCTAGATGCCTATCTCCCATGATCACTACTCCTCTAAGGAGGTCCCATGACTCCACCACTGCTAGTATCCATCAACACAGTGGTAGGATAACTACTTGCTCTCTAGCTCTCTGTGACTACATCCTCATATAGTCATCGCCAATAGGAAGTCTCCTTCTTGGCCCGAACTAGTGCTCTAACAATGTTAGCTGAGAGAGTGCCTGATCCAACCTACTAAATATGATCAAGGAGAACCTGAGTATCTTGTTGTCTCCTCATAGCTCTATCCCTCTCAGCCATGAAATTTTGTACCTGTGCTCGAAGCTGATCAATCTGTGCTTTAAGACTATCAATAGTATCCTTCTTTGGCACATCATGATCTAGTGTCCCAATCCCATCCTCACCATCTTCTTGTCCACCTGCTGGAATCTCAATTCGAGTAGCTCTCAAAACCCATCGTCTAATAAGTGGAACATGATCCTCTGGATCCTCATCATCTCCACCCTGAGCTGCAATAACCCTATGGTCTGGATGAATCTGACCAAAATCAATGCCTCTCCCACAACCCCCATCCAGTCCAATCATCTTGCCTCCTCTTATCAATGGCAACCCTCTTAGTGATCTCATCCCTACCCTGCCAGTATCCCTCCCAATCTATCCACCATCTCTCCCACCCATAGGACACGGCCTCCCAATCCTGCCAACTGGTCCAAATGGTCCTCCATAGACTCTCAATCACCCTCCTCTCTGTCTAGGTCTCCTACCACCCCCACCTCCATACCCACCCTCATCTCCACCTCCCCCAGCCTCTTGAGAAGCTCTAAGCTCTCATCTCCATCTCCGTCTTCAGACACCTGGATCATCTAAATTTTCATCCTCATCTCCTGAGCTGGGAGGAGGATTTATTGGATTAGAAATACGAGGAAATGGATGAGCTAGTATATACTGAGCATAATCTACAGTAATACCAGGATCACGAATGTGTAATATCATATCATAAGCCACTCTCAGAGTAGCAAGAAACTTTGTGCGAGCAATCTCAAAAGACAAAGAAGGTCCCCAATCTCGCCCATCTCTATACCGCCAAGCATATATCGTGACACCAGTAGGCATGGGCTGAATAATACCAAATTGTCTAAGAATGCGACTAAGCAACTATCGCTCAATAATGTAAGGAGTCTGATCAATGAGATATCTATTCTGCATAATAAATGGTAATGTCCATGCATCATCCATCCATGGCTCACAATCAACATATGATCTCCATGTAATACTATCCAATAAATCAAGCACCCAACGCCAATACTCCATCTTACCCAACTTATGTTGAGTAAGGATACCTGCACATAGATACATATATGGTTGACTCTCTCCATGAACTCTATGATGGATAGGCCTAGTGATAGCAATGTGCTCCCAACACCAGATCTACAATAGTGTGCATCCTCTAGACAAACTAGCACTCTCATCATACACCACCTAATGAAGATCATGATATAAATGAGAAAGCATACAAATACCCCAAGCATATTGAGTCCGATGTTGCATCATACTTTGAAGAATCTCACCCCATCCAATAGCGAAACCTCGTGATCGCCTATCAAGACAAATGAATCCTCCAATAAAACCAGCAAGAATCACAAGGAGAGTCTCATAATACATAACCATATCCTCCCATCAGATCTCTCCTGTAGAGATGCTCTCATTAGCAAAAATGGCTTTGCAAGCCTCTGTCCCTACATGATCATGAACATCATACTGCACTAACTCGCTGATAACTAGGATGTACAAAATCCTATAGATATCCTCGAGCATCACACTAATCTCACCTGTGGGCAGGTAGAAAGTATTATGCTCACTATGCCATCTCTCAGCTACCACTGTCAATAATCCTCTATTATGGGTAATCTCAAGCATATATAATAAACGACGTAATCCATAGGCATCTATATGTCTGACCTCTACCTATGTCAGCTCTGGCACTGAATATCATACCACTGGGAATTTCTCTCGACACTAGAGAACATCAAGTTTCTCCTATTTACCAAGAGAATTAGATCAATCATCACTTATCTATCTATCAAGTCAAAGCGATCACTAATCTATCAAATCAAACTAAAGGAACCTAAAGCTATCAAATCATTTTAAAACCTATCAATCATGGTTTTCTATCAATCACTGAGTTAAATCAAAACTTTGCTATGCTCTTACATCAGAAACAAAATCGGTTTCTTAGAGATAATCTATCCAATCAAATCAAATAAATCTATCAAATGACATCAATCAATCAATCAAGTACCTATTCAACATACATGCACATCAAACATGCCTAAATCTAATCAACAAAGTGATTTTTGGCTTTTGCATCTATCAAAAACATTCATTTAAGAGCATATGTGCTATCTTATTGAACATAAGCGCTAAACAAATCAGATGTGCTAACCTTTTCAACAAAAGTGCTAACCCTAAGCACATATGTGTGACACTTGCAAATGCACTAACAAACCATGCATATGCGCTAACAAATGAAACAAAAGCGCTAACCGATGCATATGCGTTAACATCCTTAATATATGCGCTAACAAAATGAGCATAAGTGCTATCATGAACAAAAGCACTAAACCTAATTGCATATGCACTAAATCTAAATGCAAAAGCGCTAACCTAATACCGAAAATCGCAAAAAAAATCCAAAAAATCCAAAAACGTGCCAAAAAACATGAAAAGTTGTACAACAAGTTGAAAACAAAGCTCGGGATAAGATACATACCAGATCTCCATACTCGGGAGGTCGTTGATATCGTCGAACGCGCTCAAACTGATGGTTCTCCACAGAAATCACCATTTCGCCACCTCACCAAGACAATTTTCTTCACAAGCTAACAAGGATGACAATGAAATTAAAATTAACCTTGGTTAATTTTATATTGACTATTTGAAAGGGTAAATAATGCTTTTGAATGGGGCAATTTAATTTGTTTTTTTACAAATGAATTTAATTGACGAAACTTTATATCAATTATCATGAGATCAATCATTCAAACTAAATTTTTTAACAATTTCACGATCAATCTCCTGAGGGGGCACACAATCACGATTTTATCTCCATCAGGCGCACTATCGAGACTTGATTTAATCTTTGAAATAATATTGTCTCGACATCATTTCAAAGAGGGGCAAAATGTATACACATAAAATTGGCTCTAAGTAATTAAAAAAATATTTTATATTTATTTAATGCTTATTCTTATATTAAATAGTTAATTTGAAAAGATTAATTTATTTAATTCATTTCTGTGTCTTTCTATTAATTAATTTAATTGAAATATTTTATTAATTAATTCATCTATCCTATTCCTCTAATTAATTAAATATTTAATATTTAATTTTCTCCTTCAATCAATTAAATATCTAATATTTAATGGTTATTCTCCTATCCTATAGTCTCAAATATTAAATAATTTCTTAAATTATTTAATCTCTCTCATCCAACTCACCTTCCATCTCCACTTCATCTTCCCTTTGCCAACTCATCCATCATGTGGCTAAGGAAATTAATATTTCTTAAATATTAATTCATCATTTATCTTCAACCTCCAAACTTAATGAAATATTGTGTACGTACACATATTTCATAACCTCCTTCTATATTCTCTCCAACATCCCTACATCTTAGGAAGGAATTGAGTCCACTTGTCCTCTCATGCCTAAATTTTCTCCAACCATCCCTAGATTCCCTCAGTCAGCAACTTAGTCAAGGTGAGATGAGTGACACTTGGTCTCTCCTTCCCCCTTTCTATCAACCTTCACCTTTGCTCACAACCATTCATATCAGTAGATCTGATCATGACCGTTGATCTAAGCCACATCATCTTATCCTCTTAAGGTCTATAAAATCAAGAGTTTTAGTTGAGAGAGAGTTAGACTTCAAGTGAATTTTCAAGCAAATCATTTGTAAAACTTATGCATCCATGAGTTTTAATCTTGAAGAAAATAGCAATTAGCATTTTAGTATAATCATTTTAGCATAATCATGTAGTATTGCATATCATAGCATTTGTGAACTATCAGTTATCAGTCCATTCTTCATATGCCATCTTGGAAGCTATCAGTACTTGTCTGAGAGCACACCATCTGCAACCAGGATTAGTGGAGTTAGGACATAATGAGACATAAACCATGAAGGCAATAATAGTATTTTTATTTTATATGTATTTCATGTAGTTTCATTGGTTGAGTTTGGATTTCCCGTAGCATTTCCATTGGTATTTTGTGAAACTAACTTGTTACAGGTAGCATTCTGAGGATGAAATTTAGATCGACACAATTAGTATCAACAAAATGGTGTCAGAATAACCTTTTGCATATCAAAGGGGAGAAGATGCAGTCTGGCCGGTAGGTAAGTGAAATTCACTAACACACTTTTCAACAATTGGTATCAAACTGGTATACATAATTGGTGTCAGATGGTGTCTAAGCCCTATATGTCAGGTGTTGTTGGTTAAGAGGATGCAAAGTATAATAGTCAAAGGGGGAGAAGCAACTGGTACAAAGCTCTATCAGTACTATTTGAAATTGATGTCAAAGGGGGAGAGAAAACTAGTCGTATATCGGATACTAAATGTGTTGACATCAATGCCAAAGGGGGAGATTGTTGGCATTGTGTTGTCATTGATGTCAACCGGTAATGGTGTCATTGATGTCACCAATAAGTATGGCATGTCAACTGATCATTGGAGTCACTAGTATACAAGTTAGTGTTGGAGGCATAAGTTGATGTTGACCAGTGAATAGACATTATAGATAGTTGGCATTATGGCAATGCCAACCACTAAGTGATGTGTTGACAGTGCATGGTTGCCAACCAGAAAGCATTGTGACTAGTAAGAAAGCATGACTGATAAAATGGAGAAAGTGCAGCCAATTGGTAAGCAGTTGGATTTAATACAACAAGACTCCCACCAGATGAAGATGATATGACCGATAGAGTTTGGGCTGTTGCAAGTTAGAAAAGTAGACAAAGGGGATATCTACCAAGTTATGTGCCTAATTGAAAATATGTCTGCTCAATTTCATTAAAGTCAATACTTAGCTTATCTCACAATATGTATGGAATGCATCATAACCCTCTAAGATAAGACAATCAAGAGATATAAGTCAAGTGGTTGAAGACACACATCGGATGAACAAAGTGAAACATAATGAAGCCTCCAAAATGTGAAACCAAAGATGTGCACTAGATCAGAAAGAGAAGGCATGATGAGTTAGCATTATAGAAAAGGAAGGATAAGTTTGTCACTTTGCCAAACCAGATGACAGGAGAACCGATCTAATGAAGATGAAAGAAAGGTTTAGCAGTTGCTAACATGGAGTTACCAAAATGCTAATATTAACAAAGATCCTTGTTGATGATTGATGTCTGTGTTGTCAAGCCATCGATGTGATAGAATGTGTGCATTGGAGACTATTGACATGCTAGTGTCAACTAGTAAGAGACCAAAGAGGCAAAGGTAAAAGGCTCTCACTAGATGGAGATATGTATAATGACTCACTCTGAATATATGCTAAAGTTTGGTAAGTTTATGACCAGGCTGATGTGATTCCATCGACAGAACATGAGACTACATGGTTCTAAGGTTGACCGGTTAGTGCATGAACAATAGGATAAGAAGACGGATGGTATGAAGTTTACATCGGTTGTGTGTTGTGGTCAATGACTAAGCCTGAACCGACATAGTGGACTCTGTTGAGCTGGATGCCAACAAAGATGACATGTGGATATCAGGTGGCAAGTGAAGAGGGGAAAATGGAATGGAAGGTTAAATGATAAAAAAACACAATGAAATAAGCATGAAAACACTAAAACATCAAGAGACCATTTTTACCTTGCTCTTTTACCTTCTTCAGATTGAGCTTTCGGTGAAGGTGAATAGCACCTCTCTTCAACTTGATTGGATGGGATCCTTCTTGATGGATGTGGAATGCTCTCCAAATGATCAATAAGGTAAGTGGATGATTTGATTGGATTTGAGTGATGGATAGGAGGATTTGGATTAGAAGAGGATGAGAGAAGAAATAGGCAGCATGACAATGCATGAGAAGCGGATCCTTTGTGAGCAGATTAGGCTCCAATTTATAGATTGGAGAAGGCTAATGGAGGGCCAAGATTTATTTGATCATGAAGGGTTGAGATTGATTTTAGATAGAAGGCATGGATCAAGGGTGCCTTGGGAAAATAAATAGGAATATAAAATTCCTTGGGAAAAGGGGTGAGAAATTTGAATTTAAAATATGAGGAATTAAAAATTCCAAAATAAGGATGCATTGAGGGATTCAAAGAACTTTGAATTTCTTTGAGAGGCTCAATATTGATGTGACATGAGTGGGAATTATAAATTGAGGGATAATGATAAGTATGATTATGAGAGATTCTAGAAGGATTCATTAGGTTGAGTGGGATTAGGAAAAGTGATTTGTAGGAATCACATGACTAGGTTAATTAATTAAAATTAATTAACTGAGTGGGTTTAGAGGAAATAATTATTGGAGGGGACTTTAGAAGAATAGGGGAATAATTAATTTATTTGATAAATTAATTATTGGACAATAGTGATAGGATTAATTAAATTAGATTTAATTAATTCTGAGAGGAATGAGGATAACACAATTAAGTCAATTAATTACGTTGATAGGCTTAAATTAATTAAATATTAATTTTAGGTGTCTACATTTTGCCCCTCTTTGATATAGCGTCATGAAATGATGTTATATCAAAGAAGAATAAAAGATAGTGGAATAAAAGGATAAAGACTAGTAACATGATGCCCTAGTCATGAGATGAAGAAAAGAATAAGGACTAGTAGGATGATGCCCCAGTCATGAGATGAGGAAGAATGACGAGGAGAAAAGATGATGAGGAAGTAGTTGTATGCCCCCTCAAGAGGACGTGCAAGTTTGATGAACACGGGTGTGCTCTAGAAATGAATTAGAAGAATTAGTGATGAAAGGATGAAGATAATGAAAGAGGGAAGTAGGATGGGTTGGAGTATTGTGAATGAAATGAGACAAAGAAATGATAAATGGATTGGATTTCTTGTTGAGCAAGTATGTAGAGAAAACCTAGATTTGATATTGCCATGGATAGTCTTCACCACTGATTATAAGAATTAGGATGATATTAAGATCTGAGGCATGGAATGATGCTCAGTCAAACAGGAATGCCTTGCGCACAATCACGCAAGTATTGATAAACACTAATACAGGGTTGCTAGTTCATACAAGAAAGACCTTCAAACACACTATGCCATGAAAACTATGCCCCATTATACATCAGCCAAGACATACCAAGATATAGGATGATCAAGGCAGTCTTAAACAAGTATAGTCCTGGGACACAAGATGAAAACAAAGTGAAAAGCTCAATCATGCAAACAACATGTACATGACCAACTGACATCTCTTGCCAAGAGTAGGACATGGATTTGGATAAACTATCAGACTAGGGAAGGAGACATCCCAATGGGAAGATGATGGATTTGGATGAACTGACAGACATGGGAAGGATTCATCCCGATGGGCAGGGTGTGGATGGACAAAAGACAAGCTGGATATGCAAGGTTTGTAGATGAGAGGATTTCCACTTGGATTTGATTAGCATAGTATGGACGGATAGGATTGGAAGAAGGATAAATGATTAGATAGGATAAAAAAGGGGGATGGATGATTGAGTAGGATTAGATTGGGGATGGGATTAATGGTTGAATTGGAAGAGATGGATAATATGATTGGATTAGAAATTGGATAGTATGGGGTGGATTGGTGGATAGGATTTGATTGACTGGATCCAATGACAAGGGAGAACCAAGGATTGGTAAGAGGATGGGTGAATGGAAGCAGGGAGTTATTGTTTGGATAGGAGACAGATGGATGGAGTGGATGGATATGTATAGGATATGGAGGAGTAGAGGGTAGGGTGATGGAGAACCAAGGACTATGCTGCAAAGGAGTGCAATGCCCCACACTAGATGTAGTGGAATTAAGGATGCAAGTATGGTGGGTAAAGATGTATGAGTTTGAAGGATAATATGAAATGGATATGGCTGGTAGAGAATTAAGATGATTAAGGCTTGAATGCTCCAAAGCATGCATGCATTTACATTATTTTGCCTCTTATATGATCAAGATGAAAGATAGGAATGGATGAGGGATATGAGATGGAGGATATGGATATGATAGTCAAGATCAAAGATATGAAAGGAGAATAGACTTGGATATGATGCAAATGGATAGGAGGATTGTGTGGATGAAGCTTTCCCCCAAGTGTAGAGTGCAAGGGGATGAGGGGATTACACATGACACTTTTTTGCCAAGTTTTCATCATGGTACTTACCCAAGGCGCCACAAGAAGTGGTTTTCACCATTGGATGAAATGATTTTTCTTTACTTTTTTCTGATTTTTATTTTTTTATTTTTCTTGTCTTTTTTATTTTTTGATTTTTTTATTTTTTTTTTGTTTTTGGAATAGCTTGGATGAATAAGGATGAGGATGAGTAGATGTGGAAGATAGTGGATGTATGAAAGAGGAAGGGATGACGCAAGCATCTAGTTCTATAGATGGTATCCCTTGGTATTTCTTTGAACTGGAGGTATGCTCATAGATGTTGGTAACAATAATTGGGGAGATGAAATGGATAGGGGATGGAAGATAAGGATTTGGAAAGGATTGGACTAATGGAATGGGATTGTGAAAAGTGGATGGTGGATAATGGATGGGGTTTTGAAGAATTTTTGGAAGATCAACATTGGCACACACCTTGAAGGGTGGTGGAGTAGTGGAGGAAAGTGTTTTCAATTAGATGGGGGATAGAGTGTGGATTTTGGGAAATGAGGACACAAAATAGAAGAAGGGGATGATGGAGTTGGGATGGTGGATTTTTGGACATAAGGACCCAAAATGGATTTTGAAGATGGAGGAGCATTATATGGAGGATTGGAGGACTTATGAATGGATGGAGCTTTTGGATTAGCACGTTTGGATGCCAATATTGATTTTTATTTAGGATGCATTGCCTCTTTGGGGATCCCCATAGTTTTTTATTTTTTCTCTTGGGGCCTTGGTGGCCTTTTTTTTTTTCTTTCTTTCGAATCATATTTTTCTTTTGAGCATGTCGTTTTGAGGGGACATGTTGATCCTTTGATTTTTGTGGATTTTGAGCTTTATGCTTTTTAGATTAGTCATCCAAGTTGATTCGAATAGAAATGGGATGGGTGTATGAGGATGAATGACTTAAGGATTTTATGGATGGTGGGATGATGGAGGGAGCATGTTGGGAGGCATTCAATAATGTGTGCCTTTGTTGATCTTTCTTAGGGATAGTGCATGGAGGGATGTAAGGACCCAAAATAGATGGAAGGAATAGAGGATTTATCTTGGAATAGAGGGTCCCAAAATGGATGTGGATGATGGGGGATAATGAGATTTTGATTCGTATGAAGGAAATTTGGATTTAAGAGGAAAAGAGGATGTATAAACATATTGAGCATTAGCTTGAGGACCCTTATTATTTTAGAAATGAGATGCAAGTCTATTTTGAGGGTAATGAGATGTGGAAGGAAGATTAGGATATTTAGATGGATTGGGATCATGACATGGAGATGAAGGGATACTTTGATCTTGACTAGGGAGGGTATCATGAGATGGAGTGGGAGGGGTGATTGGATCATGAGATGGAGTGGGAGGCATGATTGGATCATGAGATGGAAGAGGATCATGTGATGGAGGGAGAGGTTTGGATAGAGGAATCATATGATCATGAGAGGAAGTGGAGGGAATGCCATCATTAGATGGAGTAGAGGGAGATGCATCATGAGATGAAGAGGATTCTATGCTAGCATGCTTTGGAACAATATTTTGGCATGTTTGGAGTTGTGGGGATTGTGTTATGGAGGAGGATATGGAAGCTTTGATGTGAGTAGGTGGGGAAATGGGGGTATCATGAAGTGCAGAGGATTGGGATTTGTTTTGAGGTGGAGGTGATTGGGGTGGATGGAGGACTTGAGGAGACTTGGCCACTTTTCTTTGAGGTGAGGATTTTGTCTCCTTTGCTAGCATTTCTTGGATAAGATTATGGATGATGGATTTGGAGGACATGGACAATATGGATTTTGGGGGATTAGGATTAGATGGAGAATTTTGATTAGATGGAGGATTGGGATTGGATGGAGGATTAGGATAATGGATCGGGGAATTAGGATTAATTATTGGAGGACTATGGAGTAAAGAATTTGGATGGGGAGTAGAGGTAATGAATGCATTGTAGAAGCATGGGGATTGGGATGTAGATGGGGGGAGGATGGAGGTATACATATTGGATTAGAGGAGTATGTGGATGAGGGATAATATGGAGATGTGGATGGGGAATAAGATGGAGATATGGATGGGGAATAAGATGGATTTCCCTTGTCGAAGGTAGAGGAAGGATAAGAGATATGGTATAGATTAGGATTGGGTGTAATGTGTTGAGATCAGATGGATGAAGGTATGATAGGAGAGTGGGATATTATGAGATTAACTTGGTAGGAAGATTCATGAACTTCCATGAGCATCTTCTCATACCAAGCTTTGAAATTCTGGGTAATCATGTTGAGAGTTAAGGATTAGATTGGAATTGGATGAATATGTTTTGGAGGGTAAAGATTATGAAGATGATGTTAAATGAAGATGAGGATTAGGACTTGGCTTGGAATGATGATGGATTAGATTTGATTATATTTGGATTTGATTTGATTTGGATTGGAATTGGAACTGGATGAGTCCTTGGATTAGGACCTAATTTGATTGGATTGGTCCTTGGATTAGGACTTGATTGGATTGGAATGGTCCTTGGATTAGGACTTTATTGGATTGGAATGATCCTTGGATTAGGACTTAGTTGGATTTAGATTGGTCCTTGGATTAGGACTTGGTTGGATTTGGATTGGTCCTTGGATTAGGACTTGGTTTGATTGGATTTGGATTGGATTGAAATTACTTGGATTGAATTGAATTGGATTGAATTGGCTTGGCTTGGATTGGATTGGATTAGATTGATTTGAATTGGATTGGATTGGATTAGTCCTTGGATTAGGACTTGATTGGAATTGATGATGAATTGGATTTGATTGTATTTGATTGGATTAAAGGATTGGATAGCCAGATTAGGAAGATGGATGGATTTGATTGGATTAGAGGGAGAATGATTATGGAAGAATGGATAGACAAAAGGAAGAATAAAGGGGGAGGCTACCCAAAGTTGAATGAATGATTTGGACAAAAATATCAGTTGAGGAAGGATGATTGTTTGAATGGATGAAAGTGGATTGGGGATTGGATAATTTCTTGGATAGATAGAAATGGATTAAAGATTTGATGATGACAAGATGGAATTTGGAAAGAGGGATGATTGATTGGTTGTGGGGGATGGACTTGGCAAGAGATGTCAAGTAAAGAGAACACAATGGTCAAAATAAGTTAGACTCAAAAGACACTCATGCTCCTTCACAACATATCCTATGGTGAGAAAAGACAATAGTCAATGGATCCCAATTGGTTTCCCAACTATGCTTACCCAGAGTGGACACTTAGATGCTTCACCCCACTGGCTCCCCTCTATGACACTCACTTCTTCAGGGCAGCCAAGCATCAATTTCCATGAAAATTCCTCATGGCAAACTTTGTGTCTCTACTAAGGGCTGTAAAAATAGAGGCAGCTTCAGAGGTCCGACCTCCTGCACCAACGACTAGAAGGTTTTTGTCCACTATGCACAAGGTGTTTAGTATGGCTTCCTGTTAGGAGCTAGCCTTCGAAGTTGCACAAGTGCAATTGAGGCCTATATCCCAATGAAGCACCAAGAAATTAGTAGTCATGCAACCATGATTGAGATCTCTAGGATCCTAATAAGAACCCAATGTGAGAGTGAAATCTCATATAGCCCCAACCATTGACCCTTTCATCATCAATGGCCTATTTATTATAGTGAGTTGGGAACCCCAAGTCTAGGTGTACTCACTTGGGTCGTTCCCCTCTCACCAGCTCAAAGAACAAGTTGGGAGGGCAGGCCCGCTAAGGGTAAAAATGCAACAAACATGAAAAGCTTGGAGGATCTGGATTTTTGATCGTCTAGCTAGATGAGAGCATACTCTCCTACCTTTACACTTTTCACAAACACAAAAGACAATGGCTTATTTACCCCCTAATTAGATCTAGGTGCCTAATAAAAGAAACACAATGTTTGCTTGAACCTCCTAAGCAACCTGCAAAACCACTTGATTAGTAGTTTGAAAATGAAGTCTTCAACAAGCATCCCGCAAAAGACAAAAGAATGACAAAAAAAAAATTAATTTGGTGGAATGAGTAGAAAAACAAGAATAAAAGCTTCTATACTAAAGACAAATGTGCATTCCGAGGAAACTTTGATGGGTAATTGGGGTTTGACTAGGTTTTTGCCACTTTCTAAGGGATAGGCAAGCATAAAATGGGGATTTTAGAGGCGAGGTGAAGGAATGGAAAAATTTGTCCAAGAGGGACAAAGAAGCAAAAATTGTTGACAAACAATATGGAAAAATTTAGAGGTGATTGGATAAAACTGGAAGAAGTTATGGCAAACCCTAAAAATAGAGAAATATGGGATTTCAGGCTTCAAAAAGTGGAATTTGGGATAAGGCTCGCAAGGAAGGAAATGTACAAAATGAATGTGCAGGGGATCTAGTGAATTTTGGAGGAAAACAGAATGAAGATAAAGAAGATATATTAGTATAAAACAAAGAAGATAAAAAAGTGCAGACGCGTTGATTAGCAGGCGCTCACCCTATTGCGTGAGCGCTCGCAACAAAACAACTAGAGTTAGTGCCCAAAATATTCAAATTTAAATTTTTAACAAAATGCTCACGCTAATCACAGAGTGGTTGTGCTAAAGCGACAACTGAAAAGAGATAGAAGTGAGAAGAACAGAAAGAATGAAGAGATGGATTTCCGTAGCAGTCGCGCTGAAGCATAGTGAGGTGCTAGAAAAACTTTCAAATTTCATGTGGTTGCACCGAAGTTGAGATGGTCATGCTGATTATCAGGTGGTCATGCTGATCTAGAAAATAGTCACGCCAATGCGCATGCGCTCGCGCTGAAGGGTGAACCTATGAGAAACCTTCACAAAAACTCAATTTTTTGTTAAATTCAGGACATGGGTTTCACCGAGCATGCCAGAATGAAGAGGGGAAAATGGAATGGAAGGTTAAATGATAAAAAACACAATGAAATAAGAATGAAAACAATAAAACATCAAGAGACCATTTTTACCTTGCTATTTTACCTTCTCCTTCAGATTGAGCCTTTGGTGAAGTTGAATAGCGCCTCTCTTCAACTTGATTGGATGGGATCCTTCTTGATGAATGTGGAATTCTCTCCAAATGCTCAACAAGGTAAGTGGATTATTGGATTGGATTTGAGTGATGGATAAGATGATTTGGATTAGAAGAGGATGAGAGAAGAAATAGGCAACATGACAATGCATGAGAAGTGGATCCTTTGTGAGTAGAATAGGCTCCAATTTATAGATTGGAGAAGGCCAATGAAGGGCCAAGATTGATTTGATCATGAAGGATTGAGATTGATTTTAGATAGAAGGCATGGATCCAGGGTGCCTTGGAAAATAAACAGGAATATAAAATTCCTTGGGAAAAGTGGGGAGAAATCTAAATTTCAAATATGAGGTATTAAAAATTCTGAAATAAGGATGCATTGAGGGATTCAAAGAAATTTGAATTTCTTTGCGAGACTCAATGTTGATGTGACATGAGTGGGAATTATAAATTGAGGGATAATGATAAGCATGATTATGAGAGATTCTAGAAGGATTCATTAGGTTGAGTAGGATTAGTTAAAGTGATTTGTAGGAATCACATGACTAGGTTAATTAATTAAAACTAATTAACTGAGTAGGTTTAGAGGAAATAATTATTGGAGGGGACTTTAGAAGAATAGGGGAATAATTAATTTATTTGATAAATTAATTATTGGACAATAGTGATAGGATTAATTAAATTAGATTTAATTAATTCTGAGAGGAATGAGGATAACACAATTAAGTCAATTAATTATGTTGATAGGCTTAAATTAATTAAATATTAATTTTAGGTGTCTATAGAAAGCATGCAAAGGTTGGTGAAGAGTGCTTCAGTAAGGTAATTGCAGAGTCGGTCGATATTAAATGAAGACTTTGAAAATAATAGGATAATTACAGAGATGTGCAGCTCGAGGAAGATTGAAAGGTTGATTATTGTGTTGTGATGATCAATGTAGGATGTCCAAGTGTAGATTAGATTTGGTGAAGAGAACCATGAGATCATTCAATGTGATTGATAGAGCAAGGTTCGTGTTTGCTAAGTATAGAAAATGTGTTTTGGAAGAAATGAGATATGGTGGTGTCATCTAAGTTGTTGTAGGTTGTCCATCTCAAAGATGTGATCTGATATGATCCGATACGCCTCGTCGTCGATGAAGAAACCCTAGCACACCAAGTTTTAATGTCCATCTTGGTGAGAAAGCTCAAGCATATATATACAGACCAAAGATCTTAGGGATTTATGTTGCTAGATGATGAGGTTCTGGATATTCAAGATCAGAGTGTGAGAGTGTAGCAAAGAGTTAATCAGTCAAAGTGTAATCTACAGAAGATTGTAATGACTAAGTGTTGTAAAGGCATAACTGGTAATAGGGCTTAAGAGGGGTTTGACTGGTCAATTTAGAGTGATTGGTAAGCTGCAAAGAGTTTAGCAGTCAAGTAAACCAATAGTGAGAAGTTGCAGTGGGTTAGTGTGAGCTGAGAACTTATAGAGATCATAGAAAAGTGAACCGGTAGAGAAGAGGTAGATTTGATAGTCAAGTGAACTGGCAGTGGTTGAATCAGTAAGAAGGTAGCAGTAGTGAAAAAGGTGAACATAGTATCTGTGGTGAAAACTAGCAGTGGGTCAAAGTGATTAGATAACTAGCAAAGAATAGAGCAGGATTGAACTAGAAGAGAAGAGCTGAACCGGAAGAGAGATTGTAGAGGTTATAGAACTCATTTGTAACTGAGATATTATTATTGTATTTTTTACAGTCATTATAATCACTGAGTTGGTGCTCGGTGCAGGGGTTGGTTCTACTTAGGTTGGTTCCCTAAATCATGAGGGGTTGGTTCTCCTTGGGTTGGCACCCTAAAATCAAGGGTTGGTGCTCCTTGGGTTGGTTCCCTAAATCGGGGGTTGGTTCTCCTTGGGTTGGTGCCCTAAACTTTGTAATACAGTGTTTATTGTGAGGCTGGATTGGAGCAGTATACTCTAGCAACATTTCTCAGTGAGGTTTCTCCAATATTGGGTTTTCCTCATATATCTAGTGTTATGTGATGTGTATTTGTGTGTGCTTACATCTTGATGTCCTTCCCTATCTCACTGGTATATTCACCTTGTGTTAGATCTACTAACCAGTGCACACACTTAGGATTAAAAGGTTAAAATATTTAAAACCACTGATTCACTCCCCCCTCTTAGTGGCCTCTTGTGTTCTACAGTGACAGTTCTAGAGAGACCTTGGGAGGGCATAAACATGGATTTCATACTTGGATTTACTAAGGCTTGGAGAGGAAATGATTATATATTTGTGGTGGTGGATAGATAATCAAAGATGATAGATTTCATACCTTGTAAGAAGACAATAGATGCAGTACATATAGCTGACCTATTTTTCAAGGAATTGGTGAGCTTACATCAATTACCTAAGAGGATAGTTTCAAACAGAGACACTAAGTTTGTTGGATATTTATGGAGAAAACTTTGGAAGAAGATGAAGACAGATTTGAAGTTCAATTCTATTTTTCACCCATGGACTGATGGACAAAAAGAGGTAGTCAATAGGAGTTTGGGAAATTTGTTGATATGCTTAGTTGGAGATAAAACTAGAAGTTGAGAGTTCTTTCTTGCACAAGCAGAATTTGCCTACAATAATTCAGTGAACAGGAGTACCGGAAGAATACCTTTTGAGATTGTTACCGAAGCACACCCTAGATGCATATCCAAATTGAGAGATGTCAGTAAAGAAGATAAAAGGAGTGTATAAGTAGAAGAATTTGTAGAGCATATGAAGACAATACATAATCATGTTAAACAACATTTAGAGGACATGAACAATAAGTATAAGAAAAAAAAAGATGAGAAGAGGAGACATAAATAATTTGAGGTGGGAGACGAAGTGATGATGTATCTAAGAAAAGAAATATTTCCAGTTGGAACCTATAATAAGTTGAAGATGAGGAAGTTTGGACCTTGTAATATCTTGAGGAAATTTGGTTCTGGAAATGCATATGAAGCGAAGTTATCGGATAGATTAGAAGTTTCACCTATATTCCACATTGCAGATCTACACTAGTATCATGAGACATAATTTAGTGAGGACAATATTGTAGATTTGGAGAAGTAGATACCTTGGAGGGAACCGGATTAGATTGAAGACATTTTGGATAGTAGGATTGGATGTAGCACCCATAGCAATTAGTATAGAGAGTATCTTGTGAAGTGGAAGGACAAACTAGTTGAAGATTCCTCATGGATTTATCAAGAAGAGGTACACTGGATTTCTTTTCCTCTGACCCCAACAAAGTGAGGCACTCACTTTGTCAACAACCTTTGATGTCTGATGCAAGAGCATCCCTAGTACTTGGCAATCTTGCATACCCAAAAATATTTTCTTTCAGTTGGTTCCCATTTTGCAGTTTCAACATTTCATTTTGAGTTTCTTGGCATTTTCTCACTGGATCTTGCGGAGCTAGATTTTTAATGTGAACATGCTCATTTACCTTATCCTAAGTCCTCGGGACATTTGGATCTTTCTTTGATAAGTTATCACTTCTAGAATCTGAGACAGTTTTCTAGCTTAGAACACTGACACTACTTGGACCTTGATGCAAAGGAAGGGTGTGATAAATGAGACTTAATATTTATAAGGGAAATACAAGGTTCAAACCCCTAGGCCTACTAGCACCCAAATGGCTTAGCTAGGTCAAATGCAAACCAACACTTCTCCAAATGATTCCAAAGGTATGGAATGTTTATAAAACTCCCAAATAAGATGTTTCAACTGGTTTTGTGGTTCTAAGAACTTGTCTCTATGCAAAACCCTCTTTTTAGTCTTCTAGGCCTAGTTGCCCAATTAGCCCTCCTACGAAGAAGATCAATTGTTTCAACTTGACTTTTCCAAACAACTAAACAAAAATATCACATATTCTGACAACCTTTTGGCTATACTTTCACATACCAAAAGCTTACATGAGGTTACTTTGGAAAGTATATGTTGTCCTGCAACTATGCACTATTTTTAGACCCAAAAAGTGACAAATTTACAAAGTATATAATTTTTCAACTCTCTGACTCCCAAACTTTCAACAGTCATCCAATATGGTTCAAAACTAAGGAAAATTCAATTTTTTTGAAGGTTTAACCTCCCTAAGTACAAGATACCAAATTTAGCCTTCCTCAAACCCTTAAAAGTAGAGTTTCATAGATACCCCTCTTCCAAACACTATTCAACCTAACTGATGATGGATTCACTTTTTCTTAGGCATACCTTGACACTTCAAACCATAAAATATACCCCTCCTTAAGGTGGATTTGATCCTACTACTCCTTAGCAAGCAATTTCAATGCAATTTCACTACTTTCCAATGGTGATCGCCCTTCTCTCAACCTTATCTCCAAATTATTAGGTTAGAACATAATTTTACATGTTAAATTGAGACATCCCATGATTTAGAGGCCTGATTCAATCATGGAATGCCTACTTCATGTTAGAAAATCACTATTGTTGATCTAAAACTAATCAAAATGTGTTAACAGTCAACCAAGAATTGCAAACTAAGATAGAACTGAAACTTCAATGCATCCAACTAATAATTGGTAGGTTACAAACACTCTCAAATCATTAGAAGACAATAACCTATCAATATGTTATGTTGATCATGCAAAAATAACAATAAAATGGAAGAATTTGGTCTTTATTGCAAAGTTATTGTCTTAGTCCGTACGCCATCATTCTTTGTCGTACAAAGCATTACATAAAATATTTATAACTTCCCCCTAACTATACCAACCACTTTAGATTGGTTACATTTCATAGTTAAGGCATTTAACTCCTAAAAACTAATTTCCCCCCAAAACTACCTAGTCGTTGCCTTTCAAATATTCAAATTTGTCAACTTTGGGAAGATGATATAATTTGATCAAAAACTCCTAGCTACTGACACTCAAGGTCATGAAATGTTTTATTAAACTTGTCTAAACCTTCTAGACTCTCTAATCCATAAATTCCTATTATATCTTTTTGTTGGTCCTAAGGTCCTTACCAGGCCCTTTAGGACAAATTACAAACTTATTACATTTTTCATCATTAAAGGCCTTAATGGGCCTCAATACATCATAGTTGATTGGTTCTTCACTCCCATGACATTCAAAAGTCTTTAATGGCTTCATTGAGTTCTTTGGTCTTCTAGGTGCCCCTACACCATGCTCCCCAAAAATTAAAAAAACTGTAATCCCAAGAGTTTGGCTTGAGTTTGCCTCCATCAACTAGAAAATGTCTCCTCATTGATTGGTCTCCCAATGTGATCTTTTTCCTTCCATCACCTGCAGTCACTTTGCCAAAAATGTTAGAATGAAAACAAAATTTATGAGGTCATGTTTTAGGATCAGACTGCTGCCTTGCTGCCCCATAAGGTTTTGCTACTTCATAGTGGTTTGTTGTTTGTTGCACCACCTAAACTTGTTTCCCCTTCATCTGACCTTCTAATGGACACTTGATATTGCCTATCTGAACATATTCTAAGTCCTAATCGGCTACTCTATCATAACCAAATTTCTAGCACCTTGGGTTTGCTAGCCCCAACTAGTATCATACTCATCTCTACCCTACACATTCAATGGAATGTTGCTTCCAAAACACATCACCATCTTGTCATTACCCCTATAATCTAGAGGTTGTAACTTATATCTTTTTCCACCCTTATGCATAATGTAGGCATTTGAGTAACCATCATGAAGAGTTCTTCTTGCCCATTGCCATGGTCTACCCAAAATTATATGTCCACAACTCATAGGTATGATATCACACATTACCTGATCATGATAGGGACCAATTGAAAAATTAACAAGAGCTCTCTATCCAACCTCCATATTCAACACTTGATCAACCCAAGTGGCCTTGTAAGGGTTAGGATGATCTACTAGTGTCAACCCTAGCTTAGTCACCATATCAACTGAAACCAAATTGTTATGTGAACCAGAATCTATAATCAATTGACATAATTTACCTTTGCTCAAACAATATGTTCTGAAAATGTTCACCTTTGGTTCTTTTATTTTCTTAACTTGTCTCACCATAAGGAATTCTCCCTCTTTCTTTGGATATTCTAGTACTAGTCCACCCTCTTCCTTCTTCTCTTCTTCTTGTGTCAAACCCACTCTTCTCTCTTTTCATTTATCTAATTCAATCCACTTAGGACACCTAAAGGATTGATGACCTACCTCATTACAATTAAAACACTTGCCTTGAAAGGTTCCACTTCCTCTTCCTACTCCAAATCTTCCACCTCTCTGGTTGTATCCTCCTCTTGGTGCTGAAGTAGTCCCCTTGTCTTTATCCTTTTCTTCCCAAGTCTGGTTTGTTCTTCCTCCTCTTCCTCTCATGAATCCACCTCCTCTTTTGTTTCCTTGTCTTTCATTCTTCCTCTTCAACCTCTCTTCTGCTCTTACTGCTAAATGAAAACATTCTCCAAGGGTTCTTGGCATATTTAACCCTATCTCATCTTGAATATTGTACTTGAGGCCATTGATGTATCTAGCCACCTTCTCATCTTCATCTTCTATTTCTCCCCTAATCCTTAGGGTGTGAAAGTGTTCAGTATAGGATATTACATCTAAGTCACTTTGTCTCCAATTGTTCCTCCTCATCTTTATCTGGATTGCCAAGTCTGATGGAAAAAATTGACTCCTCACCATAGTCTTCATCCCATCCCAATCAGAGATTTTATTCAATCCCTATCCTCTCTCTCATTTTGAATACTTTTCCACCATGTAAGGGTTGTTCCCCTTAGCCTTGTTTATTTTATTTTCACCTTCTTGTCTCCATCTATATCCTCTAGATCAAAATAGCTCTCAAGTGCCTCTATCCAACCAAGCACTTCTTCACTCTTCATCTTTCCTTGGTAGATTGGTAAATCAACTTGTGTCCTTGTACCAGTACCTTGTACTACCTTAATCAACCTTATGAATCTCCTCTCCTCGGGGTCTTCTTCATCCCTAACTTGTCTCTATGCAAAACCCTCTTTTTAGTCTTCTAGGCCTAGTTGCCCAATTAGCCCTCCAGCGAAGAAGATCAATTGTTTCCACTCAACTTCTACAAACAACTAAACAAAAAAATCAAATATTCTGACACCGTTTTGGTTCTATTTTGACATACCAAAAGCTTACATGAGGTTACTTTGGAAAGTATATGCTATCCTGCAATTGTGAACTATTTTTAGACCCAAAAAGTGACAAATTTACAAAGGAAGTATTAATGTTTCAACTCTTTGACTCCCAACCTCTCAATAGTCATCCAATATGGTTCAAAACTAAAGAAAATTTAATTTGTTTGAAGGTTTAACCTCCCTAAGAGCAAGATCCTGAATTTAGCCTTCCTCAAACCCTTAAAAGTAGGGTTTCACACATACCCCTCTTCCAAACACTATTCCACCCAACTAATGATGGATTCACTTTTTCTTAGGCATACCTTAAAACTTCAAATCATAAAATATACCCCTCCTTAAGGTGGATTTGATCCTGCTGCTCCTTAGCAAGCAATTTCAATGCAATTTCACTACTTTCCAATAGTGATCACCCTTCTCTCAACCTTATCTTCACACTATTAGGTTATAACATAATGTTACATGTCAAATTGAGACATCCCATGATTCAAAGGCTTGATTCAATCATGGAATGCCTACTTCATGTTAAACAGCCACTATTATTGATCTAAAACTAATCAAAATGTGTTAACAGTCATCCAAGAATTGCAAACTAAGATAGAACTGAAAATTCAATGCATCCAACTGATAATTGGTAGGTTACAAACACTCTCAAATAATTAGAAAGAAAAAACCTATCAATATGCTATGTTGATCATGCAAAAATAACAATAAAATGGAAGAAGTTAGTCTTTATTGCAAAGTTGATGTCTTAGTCCATACACAAGCATTCTCTGTTGTACAAAGCATTATATAAAATATTTAATAACTTCCCCCTAACTATAATAACCACTTTAGATTGGTTACATTTTGTAGTTAAGGCATTTAACTCCTAAAACCTAATTTACCCCGAAAACTACCTAGTCATTACCTTTCAAATTTGTCAACTTTGGGAAAATGACATAATTTGATCAAAAACTACTAACTACTGACACTCAAGGTCATGAAATGTTTTATTAAACTTTTCTAAACCTTCTAGACTCTCTAATCCATAAATTCCTATTACATCTTTTTGTTGGTCCTAAGGTCCTTACGAGGCCCTTTAGGAGAAATTACAAACTTATTATATTTCTCATCATTAAAGGCCATAATGGGCCTCAATACATCATAGTTGATTGGGTCTTCACTCCCATGACCTTCAAAATTCATTAATGGCTTCATTGAGTTCTTTGGTCTTCTAGGTGCCCCTACACCATGCAACCCAAAAATGAAAAAACTCTTGTCCCAAGAGTTTGGCTTGAGTTTGCCTCCATCAATTGGCCAATGCCTCCTCCTTGATTGGTCTCCCAATGTGATCTTTTTCCTTCCATCACCTGCACTCACTTTGCCAAAAATATTAGAATGAAAACTAAATTTATGAGGTCATGTTTTAGGATCAAACTGCTGCCTTGCTGCCCCATCTGATTTTGCTACTTCATAGTGGTTTGTTGTTTTCTACGCCACCTGAACCTGTTCCCCCTTCATCTGACCTTCTAATGGACACTTGATAGTGCCTATTTGAACATATTCAAACTCTTAATCGACTTCTCTTTTAGGACTGATTTGTTGCTCTATCATAACTAAATTTCTAGCACCTTGGGTTTGTTGCCCTCAACTAGTATCATACTCATCTCTACCCTGCACATTCAGTGGAATGTTGCTTCCAAAACATATCACCATCTTGTCATTACTGATGTAATCCAAAGGTTGTAACTTATATCTTTGTCCACCCTTATGCTAAATGTAGGAATTTGAGTAACCATCATGAAGAGTTCTTCTTGCCCATTGCCATGGTCTACCCAAAATTATATGTCCACAACTCAGAGGTATGATATAACAAATTACCTGATCATGATAGGGACCACTTGAAAAATTAACAAGAGCTTTATCTCTAACCTCCACATTCAACACTTGATCAACCCAAGTGGCCTTGTAAGGATTAGGATGATCTACTATTGTCAATCCTAGCTTAGTCACCATATCACTAGAAACCAAATTGGTATATGAACCATAATGTATAATCAATTGACATAATTTACCCTTGCTCAAACAATATGTTCTGAAAATGTTCACCTTTGGTTCTTGTATTTGCTCATCTTGTCTCACCATAAGGGATTCTCCCTCTATCTCTGGATATGCTAGTACTTTTCCACTGTCTTCCTTCTTCTCTTCTTCTTGTGTCAAACCCACTCTTCTCTCTTTTCCTTTATTTGATTCAATCCACTTAAGACACCTAAAGGATTTATGACCTACCTCATTACAATTAAAACACTTTCCTTGAAAGGTTCCACTTCCTATTCCTACTCCAAATCTTCCACCTTTGTGGTTATATCCTCCTCTTGGTTCTGAAGTAGTCTCCTTCTCTTTATCATTTTCTTCCCAAGTCTGGTTCATTCTTCCTCCTCTTCCTCTCATGAATCCACCTCCTCTATTATTTCCTTGTCTTTCATTCTTCCTCTTCAACTTCTCTTCTACTCTTACTGCTAAATGAAAACATTCTCCAAGGGTTCTCGGCATATTCAAGCCTATCTCATCCTGAATATTGTACTTGAGTTCATTGATTTATTTAGCCACCTTCTCATCTTCATCTTTTTCTTCCCCCCTAATGCTCAAGGTGTAAAATTGTTCAGTATAGGACATTACATTTAAGTCCCTTTGTCTCAAGTTGTTCCTCCTCATCTTTATCTAGATTGCCAAGTCTGATGGAAAAAATTGATGCCTCACCATAGTCTTCATCCTCTCCCAATCAAAGATTCTATTCAATCCTTGTCCTCTCTCTCATTTTGAATACTTGTCCACCATGTAAGGGTTGTTCCCCTTAGCCTTTCTTTTTTATTTTCACCTTCTTGTCTCCATCTATATCCTCTAGATCAAAATAGTTCTCAATTGCCAACCAAGCACTTCTTCACTCTCCATCTTTCCTTGGTAGATTGGTAAATCAGCTTGTGTCCTTGTACTAGTACCTTGTACTGCCTTAATCAACCTTATGAATCTCCTCTCCTCAGGGTCTTCTTCATCCCTATGTCTCTCATGTGCTTGCTCTTCTCCTTCATTTTTTCTTCATGATTCTCTTCTCTTCCAGGGTCTCTTATTTCTTTCTCTAAGGCTTCTATCCTTCCTAAAAATTGAATTCTTTCCCTCCTAATTTTTCTTTCTGCCCTTTCCTTGGTTGCCTCTAACTCTCTATTTTCTCTTTCCTTCTGTTCTAGGGCTTCTTTCAACTCTTCAATTTCTCTTGCCATTTGGTTTTTAGGTGCCATGTTCTAGTTTGTTGGTTTTCCTCCTTAAAGATATACTAACTGAAGCTTTGATACCACCTAATGCAAAGGAAGGGTGTGATAAATGAGCCTTAATATTTATAAGGGAAATACAAGGTTCAAACCCCCAGGCCTACTAGCACCCAAATGGCTTAGATAGGTCAAATGCAAACCAAAACTTTTCCAAATGATTCCAAAGATATGGAATGTTTATAAAACTCCCAAATAAGATTTTTCAACTAGTTTTCTGGTTCTAAGAACTTCTCTCTATGCAAAACCCTCTTTTTAGTCTTCTAGGCCTAGTTACCCAATTAGCCCTCCAACGAAGAAGATCAATTGTTTCCACTCACCTTTTCCAAACAAAAAAATCACATATTCTGACACCCTTTTGGCTCTACTTTGACATACCAAAAGGTTACATGAGGTTACATTGCAAAGTATATGTTGTCCTGCAACTATGCACTGTTTTAAGACCTAAAAAGTAATAAATGTACAAAGGAAGTATATAATGTTTCAACTCTCTGACTCCCAAACTCTCTAAAGTCATCCAATATGGTTCAAAACTAAGGAAAATGCAATTTTTTTCAAGGTTTAACCTCCCTAAGTGCAAGATCCTGAATTTAGCCTTCTTCAAAACCCTTAAAAATAGGGTTTCACACATACCCCTCTTCCAAACACTATTCCACCCAACTGATGATGGATTCACTTTTTCTTAGGCATATCTTAACACTTCAAATCATAAAATATACCCCCCCTTAAGGCAGATTTGCTACTGTTGCTCCTTAGCAAGCAATTTCAATGCAATTTCACTACTTTCCAATGGTGGTTGCCCTTCTCTCAACCTTATCTGCACATTATTAGGTCATAACATAATATTAAATGTTAAATGGAGACATCCCATTATTCACAGGCCTGATTCAATGATGAAATTCCTACTTCATGTTAGAAAACCACTATTGTTGATCTAAAACTAATCAAAATGTGTTACCATTTAGCCAAGAATTGCAAACTAAGATAGAACTGAAACTTCAAAGCATCCAACTAATAATTGGTAGGTTACAAACACTCTCAAATCATTAGAAAACAATAACCTATCAATATGCTATGTTGATCATGCAAAAATAACAATAAAATAGAAGAATTTGGTCTTTATTGCAAAGTTGTTGTCTCTGTCTGTACACCATCATTCTCTGTCATACAAAGCATTACATAAACTATTTATAACTTCCCCCTAACTATACCATCCACTTTAGATTGGTTACATTTTGTAGTTAAGGCATTTAACTCCTAAAAACTAATTTCCCCCTAGAACTACCTAGCCATTGCCTTTCAAATATTCAAATTTGTCAACTTTGGGAAAATGACATAATTTGATCAAAAATTCCTAACTACTGACACTCAAGGTCATGAAATTTTTTATTTAACTTGTCTAAACCTTCTATAATCTCTAATCCATAAATTCCTATTACATCTTTTTGTTGGTGCTAAGGTCCTTACCAGGCCCTTTAGGACAAATTACAAACTTATTACATTTTTCATCATTAAAGGCCATAATGGGAATCAATACATCATAGTTGATTGGTTCTTCACTCCCATGACCTTCAAAAGTATTTAATGGCTTCATTGAGTTCTTTGGTCTTCTAGGTGCCCCTACACCGTGCTCCCCAAAAATTAAAAAACTCTTGTCCAAAGAGTTTGGCTTGATTTTTCCTTCCATCACCTTCACTCACTTTGCCAAAAATATTAGAATGAAAACAAAATTTATGAGGTCATGTTTAAGGATCAGACTGCTTCCTTGCTGCCCCATTTGATTTTGCTACTTCATAGTGGTTTGTTGTTTGTTTCACCACCCAAACCTATTCCCCCTTCATCTAACCTTCTAATAGATACTTGATAGTGCCTACTTAACCATATTCTAAGTCCTAATTGGTTGCTCTTTTAGGACTGATCTGCTGCTCTATCATAACCAAATTTCTAGCACCTTGGGTTTGCTACCCCCAACTAGTATCACACTAATCTCTACCCTGCACATTCAATGGAATGTTGCTTCCAAAAAACATCACCATGTTGTCATTACTCCCGTAATCCAGAGGTTGTAACTTATATCTTTGTCCACCCTTATGCACAATGTAGGCATTTGAGTAACCATCAAGAAGAGTTCTTCTTGCCCATTGCCATGGTCAACCCAAAATTATATGTCCACAACTCATAGGTGTGATATCACACATTACCTGATCATGATAGGGACCAATTGAAAAATTAACAAGAGCTCTTTGTCTAACCTCCACATTCAACAGTTCATCAACCCAAGTGGCCTTGTAAGGGTTAGGATGATCTACTATTGTCAATCCTAGCTTAGTCACCATGTCAACAAAAACCAAATTGTTATGTGAACCAGAATCTATAATCAATTGACATAATTTACCCTGGCTCAAACAATATGTTCTGATAATGGTCACCTTTGGTTCTTGTATTCTCTTACCTTGTCTCACCATAAGGAATTGTCCCTCTATCTCTGGATATGCTAGTATTGGTCCACTATCTTCCTTCTTCTCTTCTTCTTGTGTCAAACCCACTCTTCTCTCTTATCCTTTATCTGGTACAATCCACTTAGGACACCTAAAGGATTGATGACCTACCTCATTACAATTAAAACACTTTCCTTGAAAGGTTCCACTTCCTCTTCCTACTCCAAATCTTCCACCTCTATGGTTGTATCCTTCTCTTTGTTCTGAAGTAGTCCCCTTGTCTTTATCCTTTTCTTCCCAAGTCTCATTTGTTCTTCCTCCTCTTCCTCTCATGAATCCACCTCCTCTATTGTTTCCTTGTCTTTCATTCTTCCTCTTCAACTTCTCTTCTGCTCTTACTGCTAACTAAAAACATTCTCCCATGGTTCTTGGCATATTCAATCCTATCTCATCCTAAATATTATACTTGAAGCCATTGATGCATTTAGCCACCATCTCATCTTCATCTTTTTCTCCTCCCCTAATGCTCAGGGTGTGAAATTGTTTAGTATAGGACATTACATCTAAGTCCCTTTGTCTCAAGTTGTTCCTCCTCATCTTTATCTGGATTGCCCAGTCTGATGGCAAAAATTGACTCCTCACCATAGTCTTCATCCTCTCCCAATATAGGATTTTATTCAATCCCTATCCTCTCTCTCATTTTGAATACTTGTCCACCATGTAAGGGTTGTTCCGCTTAGCCTTGCTTTTTCCATTTTTGCCTTCTTGTCTCCATCTATATCCTCTAGATCAAAATAGTTCTCAAGTGCCTCTATCCAACCAAGCACTTCTTCACTCTCCATATTTCCTTGGTAGATTGGTAAATCAACTTGTGTTCTTGTACGATTACCTTGTACTACCTTAATCAACCTTATGATTCTCCTCTCCTCAGGGTCTTCTTCTTCCCTATGTCTCTCATGTGCTTGCCCTTCTCCTTCATTGTTTTCTTAATGATTCCCTTCTCTTCTAGGGTCTCTTCTTTCTTTCTCTAAGGATTCTATCCTTCCTAACAATTGAATTCTTTCCCTCCTCATTTTTCTTTCTTGTCTTTCCTTGGTTGCCTCTAACTCTCTATTTTCTCTTTCCTTCTATTCTAGGGCTGCTTTCAACTCTTCAATTTCTCTTGTCATTTGGTTTTTAGGTGCCATGTTCTAGTTTTATGGTTTTCCTCCTTAAAGATATACTAACTAAAGCTTTGATACCACCTTATGCAGAGGAATGGTGTGATAAATGTGCCTTAATATTTATAAGCTAAATACAAGGTTCAAACCCCTAGGCCTACTAGCACCCAAATGCCTTAGATAGCTCAAATTCAAACCAACACTTCTCCAAATGATTCAAAAGGTATGGAATGTTTATAAAACTCCCAAATAATATTTTTCAACTAGTTTTGTGGTTCTAAGAACTTGTCTCTATGCAAAACCCTCTTTTTAGCCTTCTAGGCCTAGTTGCCCAATTAGCCCTCTAGCGAAGAAGATCAATTGTTTCCAATCAACTTTTTCAAACAAATAAACTAAAAAATCACATATTATAACACTTGTTTGCCTCTAATTTGACATACCAAAAGATTACATGAGGTTACTTTGGAAAGTATATGTTATCTTGCAACTGTGCACTGTTTTTAGACCCAAAAAGTGACAAATTTACCAAGGAAGTATATAATGTTTCAACTCTCTGACTCCCAAACTCTCAACATTCATCCAATATGGTTCAAAACTAGGGAAAATGCAATTTTTTTGAATGTTTAACTTCCTTAAGTGCAAGATCCCGAATTTAGCCTTCCTTAAACCCTTCAAAGTAGGGTTTCACACATATCCCTCTTCCAAACACTATTCCACCCAAATGATGATGGATTCACGTTTTATTAGGCATACCTTAACACTTAAAATCATAAAATATACCCCTCCTTAAGGTAGATTTTCTACTATTGCTCCTTTGCAAGTAATTTCAATGCAATTTCACTACTTTCCAACAGTGATCACCCTTCTCTCAACCTTATCTGCACATTATTAGGTTAGAACATAATGTTACATGTTAAATTGAAACATAACATGATTCACAAGCCTGATTCAATCATGTAATGCCTACTTCATGTTAGAAAACCACTATTGTTGATCTAAAACTAATCAAAATGTGTTAACAATCATCCAAGAATTACAAACTAAGATAGAACTGAAACTTAAATGCATCCAAATGATAATTGGTAGGTTAAAAACACTCTCAAATCATTATAAAACATTAAATTATCAATATGCTATGTTGATCATGCAAAAATAACAATAAAATGGAAGAATTTGGTCTTTATTGCAAAGTTGGTGTCTTAGTCCGTACACCAGCATTCTCTGTCATACAAAGCATTACATAAACTATTTATAACTTCACCCTAACTATAACAACCACTTTATATTGGTTACATTTCATAGTTAAGGCATTTAACTCCTAGAAACTAATTTCCCCCAAAAACTACCTAGTCGTTGCCTTTCAAATATTCAAATTTGTCAACTTTGGGAAAATGACATAATTTGATCAAAAAATCCTAACTACTGACACTCAAGGTCATGAAATGTTTTATTAAACTTGTCTAAACCTTCTATACTCTCTAATCCATAAATTCCTATTACATATTTTTGTTGGTCCTAAGGTCCTTACTAGGCCCTTTAGGACAAATTACAAACTTATTACATTTTTCATCATTAAAGGCCATAATGGGCCTCAATACATCATAGTTGATTGGTTCTTCACTCCCATGACCTTCAAAATTCTTTTATGGCTTCATTGAGTTCTTTGGTCTTCTAGGTGCCCCTGCACCAGACCTATTTTGATATTGGAAGATCTTGTGGATCACTTACATAGCTTGTGAATCTTCAATTCCTTGTTTACAATGTTCCTTGACATGTGGCCAACCTTCCCTTGGGTCCGTACTTCATTCTATGAATTTTTTGGAAGGATCTCTTTGGTAGAGGTTGACCTTGTTGTTTTACATGTTTCATTTTGTTCATCGATATTTGTTCCATCTTGGGCCAATGTGGATCATTCTTGATCATATAAATAAATGTAATCAAGCATGTAGTAGTCATTTATTAGAACCTAGAAGAATAATCCTAGGGTTAGGAGGTCCAAAGTTTTATCGCATTCTTTCTTGAGCCCGAATGTTGCATAAAACACATTTTTTGTACTCGGGCTTAGGATCCCACATGTTGTCGACAATTTGTAACTAATTTTCATGATATTATTGGAGTTGAGGAAAAATCAACTCTACAGCTCCCAAAGATCACCTACATGCAAACCTATCATAGAAAGAGAGAAGCAAAAAACCTATGGAGGCCAGAATTCAAATACCCAGAAAAGAGGAGTCATATTGATTGTGAAACAAGAATGCAACTCAATAATTACAGTTGTTATAAAAATACAAAGAGAGAATCCTTATAAAAGGATACTCAAAACCCTAAAGGTGAAAACCCTCAAGACTCCTAAGTTTAGCTTAAGCATAGAGTATAATAGACTAATAATTAAATAAATAATTATTAGCTAATAAAAGATAACTCTAACACCCCCCCTTAAGATGAACTTAGGGAGTAGCTAAAAAATGACTAAGGACTAAAAAAACATGTAAAAAATGCAGGAAAGCAACAATGGGTCCCGATAACTAGGTCTGATGAGGTACCCAAGTACAATAAAATCTCTGTAAAGTGGAGAAAAAGGAGAAAACCCTATGGGAACAAAAAATCCTCTCCAAGAAGAGATGAAATCTCAAGTGAAGGACTAAGAAGCCTCCAAACAAGAGTGTTCCAAAAGATAGGAACAAAAAAGAAGAGTATGAAGAACACCACTGAAGCATGAAATAGTTGCAAACACTATCGAAGAGTAACTATTAATTTGAAGAACCTCCACTGAAATAGAACATGACCAGGTAGAGAAGACTTTAATTTGCATGAGTGCCCTCAATTGACACTACTCGAATTAGATGGCAAACAAAGGCAAACAACTAAAATCAAAGATACAGATGGCATGAAACACTAAAGTCTGAAGAGCTGATCAGTCGAACCAAGGAAGCATTAGAACCAACAGGACAAACCTCCCCATAACACTAAAAAGGGTGAGGGACAGGTACACTGAAAAGAATGACCAACAAGAACTGCATGACGAAGAACCAGGAACATCGAAGGTGCAAAGAAAGTACATAGTGTCATGGAAGGAACACTCACTTGACACACATCATGAGGCTAATGTTGTGGACGGAACACTCAATTTACAAAGGTAGATAGAAAACAAAAGGAAAACATCAACCCCCCATGGCACTTTATAAACAGTGCATGTACAATAAGGCACAAGATGTCTAAGATCCCAAGTATATAATGTATGATGGCACTTTATCTCAATTCATTTGCATAAATAAAATGCTACAATGACTAGAAGAGATAGAAGACTAGAAACAAAAAGAAGAGCCAAAGATGAGACATCCTACTCAAAGAAAGAGATCCCATGACCTAAAACATCCAAGATATTCACCAGAGTGCTGAAAAGCAAAAAATTGAATAAAATATACCTGGAGCAAAATCTGGAAAGAAAACTCACATTAATGGAAAAAATAAAGAACAATCTTTCCAATGATATAAAGTTTTCAAAAAATGGAGTTTGGCTGCTCAAGTTATGTCTCCTGGAATGCAAAAACAAACCTATGGCTTTGACAGAAAAAAAAAAAAACTCCATCAAAAAAACAAAATCAAAAGTTCAATCCTCCAGATATGGATAGAGCTTCGAAAGAGCTTTTCGATGATATGAGATTTGTCGAAAAATGCCTCCGTATGACCAAGTTACGGCCAAAAGAAAAAAAACCCCTCTTATAGGGCATAAAGAGGGTAAAAAAAAAAGAATTAATTTTTTTTTTGATGAAATTTTTTTAGCGCATTTGCAGGTACAGCCATACGGTTTTTTGTGCCTCGAAAAATGTGCCACTAAAAATCATGCCTTAGATGCCCTTGTCATCGAAATAGGTTGAATAATATATCAAAATTCGTGGAATCGGCCTCCTAAATCCAACTGTGAGGTCCTTTTGGCACCAAAATGTACCAAAAATCAGCTATCCCTAGAAATGGAAAAAAAACAACTACACAAAACCCCGAATACTCAGATCTAAAAAAACAAGGCCTAAAAACTCTCATGAAGAGAACAGGGGCATGCAGATCTAGAGCTCTGACACCATATTGGAGTTGAGGAAAAATCAACTCTACAACTCCCAAAGATCACCTGCATGCAAACTTGTCACAGAAAGAGAGAAGTAAAAAAGCTATGGAGGCCAGAATTCAAAGACCCAGAAAAGAGGAGTCATATTGATTGTGCAACAAGAATGCAAATCAATAATTATAGTTTTATAAAAATGCAAAGAGAGAATCCTTATAAAAGGATACTCGAAACCCTAAAGGTGAAAACCCTAAAGAATTATAAGATTCCTAATTTTAGCTTAAGCATAGAGTATAATAGACGAATAATTAAATAAATAAGTATTAGCTAATAAAAGATAACTCTAACAGATATAATATAGCATGTTTCTGCATTGCCTCCATCACATTGAATTGTTTCTACTTTGTAAATCTTGTTGGACGGTCCGAACTGTTCTCTTTGAGGTCTCTGCCACCATGACTGCACCAAAATTTTAGTCAGCTTAAAGTATCATTCTTAGAATGATAATTTCTTTTCTACTAGAGAATCATATTTCCAGTTTTAGTCAACTCTAAGAAAGTATCTCTCCTTACTATAAAATATACAAGATAAGATGTCATATAAAATTTATTACTCTCTTGTACATCACAAATTTTGATGATGCAACTGGTCACTAATTATACTTCCCTAATTAATTATATTTATATCATCCATGATGGTAAGAATAAAATAACACATCAATGGAGAAAGAATTTTGGTTGCGGGATGTCCCACTATCCTACTAAGCAAAGTGATCACATCACTTATATATTCATTGAATTCACTGTTCTAAAGAATCTTGCACACCCTTATAATGGAAAATCTTATCATATTTAACCAATTATAGTTCACTAATTTGATGCAAGTAGTGGTGTTTTTATCATAACAATTATTGATAGATTTGATTGATACATGAACACAGGTTTAACATATATCAGGAATCTATATGCCTCGCCAATATCTTTAGTATTGATGATAAAGCTCATTTAAGGGATTATAGATCTTCCTCTTATACAAATCATAGTATTGAGCACATGTTAGTTCAAGTTTAAGAGATTGTACTAATACTAAAAAATCATATGACTTACATATTACCTCTATGTTTTGTACAAGTATCCCAATGTGATAGGTCATCCTCTTTATTAACCCTCTAGATTAACTTATAGATATATACGTCATTCCTCTATTGATGATATTGTTGGTGGTTGAGAAAATTTTGTTGCTTTCGAACTTCTCTAAAAACTATTGAAATGAGATTATGAAGAGGATGATAAATTATGAGATGATAATATCTAAGGCATTGAAGTCAATCACTTTATTTATATCCTTTTTCAAATTGAACATATCATAAATGAACTCCTTTGTAAAGATAAGCATTTGGGCTCTGGTTCTTGTAGGTAATTTTTGTGCCAACCTAAACCAGAATCTTTTCCCTTATCTTACGGGATAAAACAAATGCACAAGATGGTCACATGTGATAACATTTTTTGGGGACAAAGTATAGGCTTTCCTCTTATCTTGCAGAGTTAGAAAGACATCAGTGGTAGCCTGCGGGATAAGAAATTAACTAAGGAAGGCGATTTTCCCTTATTCCGTGAGGTTAAAAGTGATGCAATGTGATGTTGTGAGATAAGAATCGATTGAATTAAAAGGAAAAAATGCTTATCCCGCATGGAGAAAAGGCAAGGCGGGTCCCAAGCAACATCTTCAGACAATGAGGACACAAATGATATTGCAGGATAAGAACATAAACGCGAATGGGTGTTTTCCCTTATCCCACAAAATAAAAACAAAGAAAAGAAAGATGTCATGGGATAAGCAAACAAGGAGGCTTATCTTGCGAGGTAAACAGGAAGTGCAAAGGGACCCGCGAGATAACAAGATAAAGAAAATGCAAAGGGGATGGTTGTTCCCCCTTATCCTACATGGTATGTAGGATCGTTTAGCAGTCAATCACAATGAGTGGAGCGTGGACCCGGGATGCCACATCAAAAATTTGTTGTTTTCAGATCTTCATAAAGGCCCGATCCAATGGCCATCTTTTAATCTTCTATTGGGCCTGCCAGATGCCTATGTGGAGAGATCTCACGCATCCATCTTCGCATGAATCTCTCAAATCGTCGGTGGACATTTGAATTTGCAGTGGCCAATGAGTTTCAAATTCTCTATGTAGGGTGGTTGTCGACCCAATGGTTGAGGACATTCTTTGCTCAGTCGGCATTCAATTTTGGACCCGATCTCACCCCAACCACTAGATCTGCTCGCCTTTAATCTAGATTAGACCTTGCAAGATGATTTTAGATGCCACCCATGCCCTCTTCAATGCAGTTCAGAGACTTTTTGGCTCTATAGGTACCCCCAGACGCATTCAGATATAGGGTTTTCCCTTATTTGTAGGGATTTTGGTTCTTTAGAGGTAGAGGACTCTCTCAAAGCTATTTCACCATGCCATCAGATCTATCTATCTGATATATCTCTCTCCTCTGATATTTTTATAACCTAACCTAGGTGGGGTTAGTATTTTCTCAAATAAAATCATCAGAGTTATGCGTGATCTATAAAGAAAAAGTGTAACATATTGGTAGGGGAGTTCTTCTTTTTTCTTCTGCAGAGCTCTTCATGTTTCTCTGCACTTGTAAAAAATTGCCTTGCCTTCTCATGAATAAAATTAGTCTATTTGCCTCATCTTGTTTCACTCAATTTGTGTAATGACTTACCTCTTTGTTTGAATACATTCTTGTTGGTTTTCCTGAGTTGTGGGTGTAGTGTTGATTCCTCTTTGGGTGGTACTTATGAATTGGTTGCAGTTCCTCTTGCCATTTCCAAATTCCAACCTTCACTCACATTTAGGTGACCAATTACGATAGAAATCAGTGCATACCAGAGGTAGTTTTATTGATGTTCTATGCAATCATAGGCAGGGGAGATCATCATTTCAGTCTAGATGCAAACCCTTTTCCCCTTCTTTCATGCATTTCCTTCTCTCTCCCTTTCCCTAAGAATCAATAGATTAGTTTTACCAAGTGTTGGGTTGGTCCAACACTCTGTGTTTTAGATTGAAGAGGAATTCAGCCTTCTCTGGAGACTTAACTTCACAACAGCGCAAGGTACCACACTTGAGAGGTTGTTTCCATGTTTCACAAGGTTGGTGATCAAGCCTGATCACCAAGGGTGGAAACTTTTGTGATAACAGTTCCTTCCAAAACACTTCTTGATTTAGCATCATATCTCTTTGCCACTCCTTTGACAAGGTGAATATCAACAAAGACATTGTGCACCACTACCTTGTCCTTATTTATCACCCACACATTCATAAGAGGAAATCACACCAATCTCTTCATGTACCAGTGCTCGAATAATGACCACCCTAACACTAGTGATTTTGTGTTCCTACATCCCTCAAGGGAGAAATAAGCTTGCCATTTGGATCACATCAGCCATAAAAATTTACAAGAATATAAGCAAACCTAGGACACTAAAATAACAAGTCCAAATTAATCACTTTAAATTTCAACTTACATCAAAATGCAACAACTACAAGCTTAGAAATATGAAATTTAGCAAATTTGAGTGAGAATGAGCTCAAAAATTTCACTTATAGATTTTCTTGCAAGAAACCCCAGTTTAATCACTTCTATCATAGGGAGAACAATTCGTTAAGGAAATAAAATTGCACTTGAGATTATTTGTCAAACTAGTCCCAATGATGTATTAATTTTGATCAAATGAGAAAAATTGACCAAGAATAGTCATCTTGTAACGCCCACCAAAATACCCTAAAGAAACTAAAACAATAATATACAAATGGAGATAATTTTTTTCTTAATTAACATCTAATAACAACTAATGCAACACATAACATCTCCATCTATTTATATTCATTAGCTAATTAACCAATATGAACATACTTCATTGCTCACTCATCAAATAACGCAAGTGGAAATAACACAACATCAATAACCTTTCTCTAGGGTACTTTAACATCATTACTTAATTCATTTCCACAATAAAATACTACACACTCAATATGTATATTTCACCTTCATTAATGAATCATATTCTAATTCTCTATCCATGAGATATGCAATCTACAATATTACTTATTCCTCATGATATGCATAATTTTCTTTCTACCAACGCATCTATGTGAAATCATTCCCATTTATTACATTCAATTAACATCTTCTAACATATTCACTTTCTAATCTATGAATATTCCTCTTTCAAGATTATTTAACATTCTACTTAGCCTCTAAACATCCATGAAATAATACAACTAATCCATAAAGCAATTTCCATTCTATTCCAACTATAATCCTCTTATTCTTATGATTCATAAAATCACATCTCTACAATAGTACAATTATAATGTCTCCAAATTCCAACTACAATTCATCTTACAATACGAATACTTTAAATACATCATGAGCATATCTCTTTCTACTTACAAGATTCCATCTATGATATACCAAAGATAATACATTACATATATTCCATCTTATCCATTACATAAATCTGCTACAAGGTACATCCATAGTACATCATGAAGAAGAATCCGCATCCACGCAAGAAGAATCCAAGAGAACATCCCAATGACTAAAATTACCAACCTCCTGACCATGTGGAACCAAAGGAACCACCCCTATGCTAGGAGATGACACAAGGTCCCAACACACACTCTAAACCTAAGTTGGTACCTAAAACCAAGGAGATTAACCACACAAGGACTCTGAAGCAAGATCCTACATAATATAATAAGAATGACTCCCAGAGGCATAAAACTCAACAAGACATAAATGCATCTAATAAGAATAATCACAAATCATAAAGGGAAAACACATGTAGGAGTGGAGTGTCATCACATGCCATCCTCACAACATGATAACATAATAACGCATGGCACTAGCCTGATGGACATGTGGAGCCATCTCAACCTATGAGAGACTTAAGGGAGATTATCTTACCATCTTCACGGCCTTCCCATGCTTATCCTAAAACATCCTCCCTAGGACTAAGTCATGAGGCACCAATCAATTTATCATCTTATTAATTAATCTAACTACCCAACCCATCAATTATTAGGTTATCACTTATTTACAAGTCACGGAAAACTCCAATGTGCCTCGGCGGTCTCGACTTCATGCATCCTTACAAGGAACCTCATGCAAGCCTATCTCTCATGACCCCAGTCATCACAAGGAATCCCACTCCTCCTAACATGGCCCAACAATAAATCACAAGAGGCTCTACCACATAAATACATGAAAACAATACTCAAAGCAGCCAACAACTTCCACACATATTCTTACAACATAAACAAGGCTACAACAACATCAATATAACAAAATGAGCCTCTTGGATAACAATAAACAAAGGCATAACAAGCCATCAAATAAAGAATAACATCACAACAAGGCCTACTCACTTGCTGGTCCAAAACAACATAAAAATCATCTCAATCATCCATGGCCTATCCACATGGAAGAGAGTCTAAAATACCCACAATTGAATAGAGAGTAAATATACATAAACCATCAAAATACATCAAAACTGATAAAAGCCAAATTTGGAAAGTACTAACAAACCTCAAATAAAGCCTCTAGTACAAAATCAATTCAGAAAAATACTTCAAAAATGACCAAAACTAGGAAAATACAAAACACAGTCAGGTTAGCACTTTTGCCCCGTAGGACAATGCTTATGCCACATAGAACAGAACAAATGCAACATAGGACAATGCTTATGCATTCCAGAATCGCACATATGCTTTTTGAAACAACACTTATGTTTCCAGAATCACGCTTATGCATCCTAAGATAGTGCTTATGCAACACAGAGCAGTGCAAATGCATCACAAAACAATGCAAATGCATCCCAGAACAACGCTTTTGCAAAAACAACGCTTATGCATAAAACTTACGAAAAAATCAGACAACTTTTGGGTAAAATAACAAATCACAGACTTAACGAAAATGCTTGAAAAACATATGGAAAGAGACACCTAGAAATAAGGATTACTTGGGTAGAAACACAATAAAATATCTCCAATTGTAGATCAAGATTTACTCACATAACTTCATGGCATAAAATGAGTTGAACCACTGCAAAAACTCACGAAGCAACAATGAAGACAATCCCAAACAATCACAACTGAAGGACTCACAAAGGAAGACCAATCTCATCTCATACAAGAGAGGATTAATCAACCAAAGGTTTCCACAGCAAATTCACAGAGCCGTGAAATACCATACACAGGAAAAACCAATAAATCTCCCAGCAACTATATAAAACTCAAACAATATAATGTTTTCCTTCCCAAATATTAAACTTTAACAATATTAAAACTATAGAATGAAATACCACTTCAACCCAAACCCAAAACAATGCAGACACAAGTATACATGGAGAATCCATTGAAAACAAATGCAAAGGAAAAGAACTCCAACTTGCAACTTGAAGTAATGGAAAATGAAGTTGAAGAAGAGCTCCCACAAGCCAACCAAGTCCAAATCCAAGCTTCAGCCAAATCCAAGAAAGAAGAAATCCCAAGCCAAGAAAGAAGCTTGCTGGAAAAATTTCCAGAGAAGAGCAAAAACCAACCCGAAAAACTTCACGGGAAAGAAAATAAAAAGCAAAAATAATCCAAAACCGTAGCCTCAATTTTGGTCAATCAAAATATTTCATTTTAGAATATATTTTACCAACCCACCATATAATATAATTTACTCACCCATTTTGAATTTAACCAATGAGAGTGAAGGGTAGGTAAAGCAAATAAAATATTCTTATTTAGCTAAGTGGAATGGTTTTATTTCTTTATTTAATTTAATGTGTTCATACATTCCACTTAGGAATAAAAGTCAAACTATGGAATAAATATAAGTTGTAAATAAATAATCTAAAAAGGGGATTAAAATCAAATAAACCAAAAGCTAATAAAATAAATTAAAGAACCTAATAAATGTAAGATATCAATTAAATATCAAACCAAAGAAGATCAAATAATTAATTAAATAATCAAAAAACATTAAAGATTAAATCACAAATATTAAATAAATATTAAACAACAATAAAGCTCATCAATTATTAAATAATCATAAAATCAATAAACATTAATTATCAAATAAATGTAAATACCTGATAATTAAATATTCAGAGCTTACAAATTAAATACTTTAGAATAAACATTACCAAATATAAAACTACACATCAAGAGCCACATAATTACTCTAACATAAACGAGTAAATTAGCCGGCATACACTGAACTCACCAAACCAAAAGGTCAAGCTTACTAATTGACATGGTGAATTATGCCAAGACTCTGACTACACACGGTGAACAACTTAGACCTAGAGTATGTGAGGGGAAATTCATGTCATCTCCGACATAAGTCATTGGAACTAAGACACGCTCAGACCTGTAAAGCCAAGTGGAGTCGATGTCTGGTACCTGCAAAATCCTACAACCACAAAATGACAATACAACATATATATACATATATAGAACAAGAAAGTGATAGAGAATCACGATGACAAATCTCGCTCGCAATGAGTGATGTGGAATCATCTCTATCACGAAGATAGTCAAACACATATCATAAACATCTCATCATATGTGATCATGAAGTATGGTTAGCGTAATCATAATCATCATCGCAACCATGATAAATCTAATCTATCAATAATCCATCACATAGTGAGCATATAAAATCCATCGAGTACATATATCATCAAATCACATGATCAATCATGATAGTACCAACATCCATATAGATAATCAAAATAGCATATGTCTAATAGTGTCTAACCTCCATAATAAATCACTGAAGCACATGAGTAATCATCATCGAAATCATCAAAATATAGTCTAGATAAGTCTATCAAGCATAATGTAAAACTCAACTCTAACCAAAATAAGTCAAATCAAGGGTGGACACTACACATCTCACCATTACTTCACATTCATTCAACCAATGGTACCTAGGACAAGTTGTTTTATATTTTAAATGTGAGTCATTGATTTGTCTAGATTGCAACAAGATTGATGATTCAGATTGGTCAAATCAAATTTGAAAATACCCTTACACATTTGAGAATACCTAGACCAATCAAAATGTGACATGCAAGATGACACTTTCCACCATGTGCAACAATCAACGACATGTGTTAGCATATCACACACTCGTAGATGAAAGTGGAACCCAATGCTACCATGAAAAGGCTTCCTCTGCTCCATAGACTGGCATGCCCACCTCCATGTGGTGTGATATTACAATAGCATGCATTCAACTAGGATTTCACAAATTTGACACTATAAGGGCATGCTTCAATCATAATTAAGTTGAATCAAACCTATAGAATTGTAAATTGTAACCTTGTACAATTTACAACACATTTTTGTTTCCCAACTTTAGCATGTCCCATCCTAGCTCTCCTCTAGATCCATTTTGGACCTTTTTACCTTAAATATAATGTCACCTAGCTGCACAACTGAGTAGACCCCATTTTGGGATTGTGCCCCCTTTATTTCCTACTTGTTTACCTTGCTTTGAGAGGACAAGGTCACTTGGGATACCTCTATTTGGATCAGGCACCCAAGGCACCATGGTCCTCCTTAAATAGGCCCTAATTCAAATGGGTCCATGCACTTTCCCTCCCTATTGGTCTTTGGTCCTTGTGCCTTAATTTGACTTTTGGAAGTTTTCCTAATCATTAATTTACCTTGGGAACCCTATATAAGATAATTCTTCCTATTCATTTTTACTTAAGTGATATAGCACTCTAAGACATCTATACATCCATCAAGCATTCTCAATCATTCAAGGCAAAAATTCATCCCACCATATCCCTTAAGCATCATGGAGAAAAAAATACACATAAATCTTCATGCAAACAAGTGTTTTTTATTAGACCATTCATGTACATGTTATGTCAAGTCATGTTATTGCATCAACACTTGTGATCACATCTAAAGGGCACTCCATTATCATCTTAAATCAATGATTGTAGATCCGAGGTATAACATTTAGAATTTCTGTTTCATATTTCAATTCAATTCAAGGTTAATTCCTAAACCAAGGTTTGACCTAAGAAAACTCCTATTGACAAAAAAAAATGTCATTTTGTGTAGGAAATTAACCTAGGAGCCAGGAGCAGAGATTTGCATAGAGTACATGACAATAATCAAATCTATCTTTTGAGGTTGTGAAAAGTTGAGGACCAAGTCTCCCCACACCTCTTGGTCCTTGGAATTTATGATGAATCTTTGAGAGGAGATTTTGTGCCTCATCTTGATCTAAAATGATTCAGTTAGTCTATATCCAACATATGGAGGACTAGGTCACCCAACACCTCCTAGTCTTGAAAATTTAGCCCAAGTTCTATCATAGGTTTTGATCTATTTCCCATCCTTAGATCCATCTTTATAGCTCTACACGACATCTAGAAGTTATTGTTACTATTATTTTATGTCAAATTCTCATTGTTTGTCCTAGATCTAGCATTACAATTCAACCTAATTTAAATTCAATATCAACTTAAACAAGGAGGATTAATCTAGTATGTATTCAGTCCTTTTAGGTTTGGATCAAAAAAAATTTAGTCCCCCTTAATTTAATATCATCTCTTGAAATTAGTGGATTTATTAATTTGATTTGTGAAGTCTTAATTTCACCATACCTTCACTTTGGTCAACCCGACATGTCTCAAGCTTATTTTTTATTTAATTTTCAGATTTTATTTGTGTGCATTCCATTCATTTCTGAAATATATCATTGCATTATATATATTTTGAGGTCTAGCTCATCACATTGCTTTTTGGTGAACTCAACACTTTTTACAATTTTGCATATTTTTTATTGAGTTTTTTCAAATCTAATTTTTCTTAATGGAGTTTTCAAAATCTGATTGGTTTTATATTTCACATGTGATAACATTAATTATTGGTTATATTTACCAAAATCAAGTGTTGGATAATATCCTTTTTCACTTCATGTTGTTTGCATTTTTTCATACCACTTTCAGATATTGCATTTTAAAAGTTTCAAAAATATTTCCCTTTTATAAACCATTATTCAAATATTTTATCCATATTTCATGTGGTTACATTATTAAATTATTAAAATCATTGATGGAAAATATAGATCTCATAAGGGCTTTATTTGACAATATTTATGATAATCACAGAGATGGCATTGAAATGGATAACACTTGTACCTCTTCTAGGGTATCTTATGTCAATGAGGATAGAATAAATGCTCCTATAAATTATCTCTCTAAAGGAGAGGCAACATTAAAGAGCAGAACAATACTATCTTCTTCTCATTAATTTACTTTAGTGCAAGGTGGGAAAGATAAATATATTTGTATATCAATCTCTCTAGATCCTCCTTATTCTCCTAGAGCTTATCTTGATCATCAACATATTTGTAGGCAATAATGATGTTATGCACTTTATTCTTGACCTATTTCCTAATATAACATTGAGAAAGGATGAAGCATTAGATGATGAGGATCATCCCTTCCAACCTAACAAAGTGGATATGAATAATAATCATGAAAATGGGAGTATCCCTTCTTCATCTATTCATCCTTTTGATCCTTCAACTTTTCCTTACACAACAAATTTTGAAGAAATTCATAATGAAAGTCCTTTGTCTTCATAATTGAAAATATCTTATGAGGTTGGCTATGATATGATTTCAAAGCAAGGCTATAGAGGACAAGGACTTGGAAAATAAGCAAAAGGAATCAAGGTTGATGTAGATCCTCTGTCACAATCTACTAGAGAAGGTCTAGGGTATCCCCATTCATTATCTAAATCATCTATGGATTATTTCCTTAAGGTTCAAATGCTTAATGAGTGCTTTTAAAAAAAGAAAAAAAAATTGTGCATCTAAAATTTCATCTCCATCAAACAATCCTCATCCTTATCAATTCTTTACCACAAGAAAGAAACCCTTCTTCCTTCACAAATATACCTTTCCCTACATCTCAAGAGAAAAAACCTATCCATATTGACAATCAAGAAAACCTAGAGACAAGAATCTTTTGGAGATTGAAATATGATAAGAATGTTATTATTCCTTTCATAAGATATATCAGTAATTATAAGAAAAAAGAATGTAATGTGTATTGTCTCTTACATCATAGCTATTATCATTCTCTTGAAAATTATAAAAATTTTACAGAATTTGTTCAAGACCAATATGATAGATTTCATATTACTCTTACAACTGATCTTTTGCTTTTTCTTGGTTAAAAAGTAGTGCCTTAGCACTCGATTCACCTTATTATGTTGCTCCTTACCCTATGATATTGGTAGTTTACCTTTATTGGGGGCTCTTTTTCATTTGTGGTGGTACAACTTAAATTATAGTCATATTTGGACAACAACATAATAGTCATTCTTCCTTATCTCCATCTTTGAGGGCCAAGAATAATATTTCAATTCTCTCTCTTTTTCAAACATTTCCTTTTCCTTTGAGTTGTATTTTTCATAACTTGAGGTCCTTTCTTACATAGAGTGATATTCCATGTGAGTAGATATATGTCCCTTGGTTGGACTTGTTCTCTATTTTTATTGGTGCATCTTCTTATGAATTATCTCTCCTTTGTAAATGTGTGGAATCTTTTACTAAGAATATACTTTTTCCTAGCAATAGGAGAAGGTATGTATTCTTAGTTTCCTTCTCCTTTTTAAAAGATGTTATCTTTATCAAAGATCCCATCTATTTTTGGAGGTCAATATCTTTAGATAAAGGTCTCTTCCTTTTGCATCCCTCAAAAATATCCCTTTACACTTGTTGCAAGATATCTCTTTTACAACTATCTTTTCCTTGCTTATAAGAGTTATGCTTCTTCAGCCTGGAGTTATGCACATTGTTTCCTAAAGGATATCTCCTTGGTGATGAAGGTGTCTATAATTGTTTTATCTTCCTTAGGACATCAACATAGGGCTATGTTGACATATTAAGGGGGGCATACATCAAGGTCTCCTTATAGCATATGTTCACTACAAATTATGAATTTCCTTGTATGATGCCTTTCTTAGTTATCCTATTCAAATTCAATATTGTAAATTTTCTTACAAGAAGTGTGTTTTATTTGGTTATCCTTATACATGTCTTAGATGGGATATACATGCTTGAAACCAAACCAAAGTCTTAGACAAGATGTTCCATTCTTGAAACTAGACATTTTCAATTGCATATCTTAAACAGGCTGTTGCATGCTCAAAACTAGATTGAAGTCTTCGATGAGATTATTAACTCCTAAAACTAGACAACAATATATAGCAAGATGATATGACTAGCATAACACAACTTACTAAACCTTTGAACTCTTCCTTTGTCACCTTATTTAAGGTAGGTTGACTAGCATAACATGACTTGATAGACCTTTCAACCCTCCTTTTGTTGCATTTTCAGGCTGAGTGGAACTACCATAACAGAGTTTTCTAGACTATTCTGACTCTTCTTTTTTACATGGATCACACAACATAACACAACCTTTTATCCCACGAAAATTCATGTTTTTGTGGATCACCTAGCATAACACAACTTGATAGCCTATGGAATTCACCTTTTCTCTTGCACTCTCTCATGGATCTCATAGCATAACATAGCTTTCTATCCCATGGAGTCCACTTTATATCCTTTCTCCTCCCCATGAGGTCATATCTTTTCTAGTTGTTGTATCATGGTTCATCACTCGATGCATGATCTTGCTCTTTCCATGTGACCACTTGTGTTCTTGTAATAGAATTTTGAGAATGAGATTAGTGGCTGAGACATTTTGACTATCGAAGTCTCTTCAAGTAGTTGAATTAGGATCTTTTTGTTATAGTACTAACCCCTTCATTGTGTGTCTTTGAATTTGATTGTCTTTCTTTGGCTTTTTTTGTCTTTGTCTTATTTTGTGTATCCTTGCATGTGATTGTTGTTACCAATTTTTTCCTTCAAGATAAAAATAGCTTTATAAGTAGTCTTGGGCTTTGTAAAGTGCTTTTGGATAGCTGAGAAATATTGAAGGGGTGAAAAGAATTATATTGAATACCTTTTTTATTTATGTACTATACCCTCTCTTTGTCAAAATTTTAATAATTCCTTAAAAAGAGTCACGTATTCTTGAATAGAGGGAATTAAAGTTGAAATATACAAAAGGCCATGTGTAGGATATGGTTTCCTTTGAGATTTGTGTTGAATCTTTCTTTTCATCTTATGCCTTCACATGAAGACCAATTTTTCTATGGTGGCAATTCCTTCCATGTAAATGATTCAATGCCTTTGTTTCACTGCTAAATAGTCCATCATCTGGAGACTGCAAGATTTCAGGCACAGAAAAAGTAGTCTCAAAACTTCAAACAATAGTTAAGGACCAAGTTACAATGTTGCATTAAAGGTGCATGTGCAAAGGTAGGGTTTCAACCAAAAATCAACACCCTACATTTGTAAAGAAACTAATATTCTTTGTATTCATTTTGTATTGCATAATTATGGGAATATTATGGTTGTTAAACATTAAGAGGAATCACAATATTTAAATGTTTCTTTTGAAGAGCATAGACTCATGATTGTTGTAGAGGGGAATGTTTGTTCTTTGAGATATTGTTTCAATATTCAAGGGTTTGGTTCACTAAAGATATTTTAGTTTTGAAGAAAACAAGGGCACAAACTCGTAACAATGCAACAAGACAGTCATATTTTGATGAATAGTCAAGATCATTTTTTAAGGAGTTATAGATAGTCTTTGTCTGAAAACAAAGTTCATTAGAACATTAGAAGCATATAACTGTTGCCAAGAGACACTATCCTGGTGAATATTGGTGCATGATAGATATTTAGGAGTTCGTATTGATGGAAACTCAGTTTGTAGATCACATCCGGTGTACATAGATTTGACTTACTAAAAGTCATTTTGTTCATAGGCATAAGTTTTGAAGGTGGAACACTATAACTAGTAGAGAATGAGATTAGTGTGAACATCTTGATGATGGTATTGTAATGTTGGTTGTAGTGATCAAGACAGTTGTTTCAAGGTTCAAGATATATTACTTTGTGATCCTGATATTCGATATTGAATTGTGTGCAAGTTTAGAGCTCCGGTATCCAACAATTCAGTTAGGGAAGAGCTATTTTGGTGTAATGTATGTTGCAGATTTGTTGGGATGATTTCGGTGATCAGTTTCTTGTTTAAGGTGGTTGGGCCAACTTTTGGGAAGCATATTATCATCTTTTTTTGGTCTACATTTGGATTTGTGATCGGATTGAACTAACTTGGTGGAACATGTTTCATGTTGCATGTTATGCAATTTTTGGAAGCTGATTTAGTAAATGATTCTTTTTGTTGGTGCCGATATATAAGATAAACTTGGTTAATCATTTTGAAGTGTGTGAAGAGCGAAGAAATTTTGTGTGAGCGAATTTGTAATTTTGGTGAGGACTTTGTTGCTCTAGTATGTGATAGAGCAGAATGTCAAATCAGTTGCAGAAGACAATATGAGCCTAACCGGAACTGTATTTTGTCATAGTTAGATGCTATACTTTAGTTCACTCATTATTGTAATGAATTATATTAGCCTGTAAGGAAATGAACCTTCCTCTAGGTTATATCCCTTTTTGTAATTGAGCAGTGAGCTCTAGGCAGTGTGCTTGAATGGAAGTGCATTCCGCTTTTGTAATATTGTTCTACTACTGGCCATAGTATAATAATATTGTGGGTACTCAATCCCACCATGGTTTTTCCCTTTCTGAGTTTCCACATTAAAAACTTGGTGTTATGGTTGTGTGGTTGATTGTTTTATGTTTTTGCTCTTTTATTACTTTCTTATGCATTTAGTGGTTTAAGAATTAGATTAGCAAGTTTGAAAATTATAAACATTGATTCAACCCCCCTCTCAGTGTTCATTGATTCCAATGATAACTTGAGTCAAGATGAATTTATATGATCCCTAAGGAGATAGCCTATAGAACATACATGCCTAGAGGAAGGACAATGCAATTAAGACCACTACCAAAAGGATCAAGAATACAAAAATATGAGGCATGTTGTATCAACAAACACTGTAGCATCCTCTTTAAAATTAAGTTTGTAGACCTAGAATAGTATGAGACATAAACAAAGGCTTTTATAGTATGAGGAAGCATTCAAAGGTTTTGACAGTGAGGAAGAAATGAAGAAGAGTCTGTGAATTGTTATGACAGAATCTAAAGCAATGACACAACAATATAGAGCATTCAAAGGGTTACAAGAGTAAGTCACAAAAAATAGAGCATCAATAATGAATAAAATAAAGGCATACATGAGAATGTATTAGTTGTCATTGTTAAGATCATGTGCCAATAAGATGCCAACACAGTAGTGTTTCTAATGTTGGCAATTTGGAGGAATTGATTATGTGTTCCATTGATGTCAACACTAGCTTGTTTGGTTGTCTACCGAGTTCCGGTAGTGGTTGGATTGTGATGTTGATCTAGAGACTATCTTTGGTATTATTCGATATGTTCAGATTGGTGGAATTGGTTTGGTTCAGTCATTCATGTACATGTCACATTTAGTTGGTTTGGGAATTGGTGATACGGAAGGTATCATATGTTCTAGTAAGCCTTTTGGTTACCAGTAAGAGTTTTATCGGCAAAGCTTTGTTGAAGATCTTTTGATGGATTCGATAAGTGGTGTTGGTGTGGCTTCTAGAAGCTTTTTGGGATGCTGATGGTTATCATGTTCGTGTTCCAGTTGATCGGTGGTGTTGCATTTAGCACCAGACCTAATGTTATTGTGTTTGGTTATGGACCAGTTTATGTAACGTGTTGGTGGATTCTCCTGATATGTTATCGTTTGGATTTATTATTTGATTAATTTTGTTTAAGTCTCGGGATAGAATTTTGTTATTATTAGTTTGCAAGGTTATGTAATAGATTTATTGTATTATCTTTTAGGTTCCTGACCTAATTGTTTAGGCCCCGGGCTGGTATAAATATGATGTAAGATCTCTTTTGTAGATTGTGGTCATGGGTTATGGGATTATTTGTGTTCAAATAAAGTTGTAATCATATGTAGAGGTTTTGGTCGATCATAATTGATCAAATTTTTGGAAAATGCACACTCCAATGAGAAATTGTAGGTGATTGAAGGTATTTTCATTGATGGCAACCTTGCAATCCTATGATAGTGGCAGGCACCAGTATCGGTAGACTCAACACCGACACACAAATCACCGGCACCAAAAGATTGATCACTGACACCATGGCCGACAGGAATTTTGTTTAAATGTATTTTGTATTTAATTATAAAATCTTTTGTAAGCTGACTTGGCAAATTGTCATATGACTCATATATGTATGAGATCATTGTAAATTATTTAGAAAGAAATAGATGGAAGGATTAATGCAGACCTAATATGCGAGTTATAAGGTAGATATTGGATAAAGGTTTATGTATGCAACAGAGCTTAAACCGGTACTGAATCTAGCATAGTAGATGTTGATTTGAAGTAGTACAAGACATTGGATTTATATAATTCATTTTTGTTAGTGTGACTTCTTTTTGTAATTGAGCAGTGAGCTCTAGGCACTTTGCCTTCCTGCATGTGTAGGCCCCTATAGTAAGCAGTAATATTCTCTTATTGGAAATATTGTGGGTCACAAATCCCACTGAGGTTTTTCCCACACCGAGTTTCCTCGTTAAAAATACTGTGTTATGGTGTGTCTCTTATGTTGCGGTTATTGCTCTTATTTACTACATTATTTTTTGTTTACCGATACATAGTTTTGATATGCTTTTTCATGTTATAATTCAAATAAATTATTATACTGATCAGATACAGATTCACCCCCTCTTCTCAGTATCTTTGGGAATCCTAACAATTCCTATTAGATCCTGGTCCTCTATTTTCAAAAGCCTAACAGCTTGAGGAAGATCTTGACACTGGTAGAGATGGAAAACTTGAGAAAGCAATTGGAAACAACTCTTTCAGACTATGATGTAGAAAAAGTGAAGAATGTCAAACTTGAGGATGATCTAAAGGCTGCACAGGATATTATTCGAGGACTTTAAGAAAATTTCACTATATCAAGGAATAAGAGAAGAGAACTTTGTGAAAAGATGCAGAATGATGAATATGAAAAAGAAACTCTTAATGATCTGGTAAACAAACTAAGATAAGAAAATAGTATAATGAAGAATGAGATGCAAGATATGACAATGAGATTTTGTAAAGAAACTGAAAATCGAAAGAAGAATGAAGATGACTTGGTTAGAAGACTGAATGATGCTGGAAATGAAAACACAAGACTTAGTCATGAAAATGATATGTTGAAGACAGATTTGATGCATACACAAAATGACAAAACTGAACTCATGAGACAAAAAAGAATCTTGGAGAGTGAACCGGCTGCTACAAATCAACACAATGAAAAATTCAAGAAAAGTTCAGAAGAACTTGATGACATGTTGAAGAATCAGAAACCAAATGGTGATGCCAATGGCCTTGGATTTGAAGTTGGTGAAAGCTCTGGTACTACAAACGATCATGATCATAGTAAACTAGTAAGACAACCTAATGCTTATAAATTTAATGGGAAATGCTTTAACTGTAACAAGTATGGTCATAGAGCAAATCAGTGTAGATCTACAAATTATCAGAACACTAATGCACCCACCGGTCAATGTTCTAAATGCAACAAAGTTGGTCATAATTTAGAAAATTGTAGAATGAATGTAAGATGTTATGCTTGTGGAAGATTTGGACATCTATCTAATCAATGCAGAACACAAACCGGTATAGGATATGGGAAAGCTATTCAGAAAAACAATGTGAATTGTTATGCTTGTAACAAGATTGGACATATTGCTAAATTTTGTAGAAGCAAGACACCACTGACAAATAACAAAGGACCCAGCTTCAAAGGTAAAGAAAAAGTTGAAGAGGTAAAGAAAGAATTCTCAAAACAATGGATTAGAAAGTCAGATCATAATGTTGATAGGAATACTCCTCCACCGGTAGAATAGAGTATCACTCCACCGGCAAGAGACTCTTCATCTAACTGAAGGAAAATCCTTTGGGGGTTTAGCAAAAAATTGAAAAACATGCTAATATACCCTCGGTTGATGGTGAGAAGTTGAATTACTTCTTTACTAGTAGATGAGTTAAGTTGTGACTTAACCAACAAGCATTGAATGTGGTAGTTGGAGAAAATAACATTATAAAGTAAGTGTTTTGGCTCCTTTTTCATTCATCGAGCATTCAAATCTTCGAGAGCGCGAAAATTCCCGAGCGAAGGCATCCTTAGTGAAAAAGTGAAGCAGTTCATCCAAGCACTCATCCTTAAGGCAAATTGAGGTATTTATAACTATGGCTTCCTCATCCACTCCTAAATTTATTGCAAAACCTACTATGATTCAGGTTATCAAGCGCCCTAGACCCGTATTCAAACTTGTTCCTAAAATTGTGAAGAAAGATGATACCCTAGGTGCATTTGCTCAAATTCCTAAAGGAGTAGTTTATGCAGAGGATCCTAGGATATACATACATTATCATATAGAGGAATTAGGAGATGAAGAAATCAAGAATATGTATAGGACTATTTTATGTGATGAATCTGGAAAAATCAAATCGGAACATAAGATAGTGGAAACCCTAGGTATTACTGAAATCCTTCGTGTCCTAGATTTTCCCAAGGATGTTATAAGGATTGTGCTAAGAAGAGTGCATGGAAAATTATTTTGGTTGGATTCAATTCATAAGATCACAAAAGAAGTGGTTAATGCAGTAAGAGGGTTACCTTCCACCAGTAGTAGGCCTGACAGAACTAAAAAGGTCTCCAATGACACAGTAATGGACCTAACCGGTGCAACATTTGACAAGAGATCACTTAGAGTCAATGATGTGAAGGACATAAATGTCAGATTTGTTAGTATGATTTTAGGCTACAAGGCTACACATGCAAATAGGTTAAACTCGGTATCTAGCCTATGTATTAAAAGTGCATATGACATGATTAATGATAATGCTAGAATAGATGTGTGTGAATGACTTAAAGATGAATTGATAGACAATCTAAAGAAGATCAAAGGAGATAAGAAAAGAACTTTTAGATTTGGAAATTTTCTTGTATGTTTAATGCTATACATTACTAAGCAAGTACCTGATATTGGTAGGAGAGACTTTGGTTTTGATATACCAGTAGGAAAGCAACTATTGGATACATTAAACATGGGAGAAAATAGAGAGAAAAACATAAATGAACATTTTCAAGCACTAAAGGCTCGAATGAAGATAAGAATTAGGATGTCTCAAGAAATTGTGGATAAATATCAAAAGGAAATATGTTTTGTAATTAAGAAAGATGAAATCTAGATGGAGCCAGTTGTCCCTAGGACTATCTGGGTAACTGAAATGGGATATGAAACAGATGATAACATAATTGAAACTTATTAAAAATCCCTCCTTGAAGAACCAAAGGAACCCTCTGAGAAAGTCTTTGGAAATGTAGAAACAATTGAGAATGGTATTCAGTCACAGAAAAGAGTTAAGAAAGTTGAACAAATAGTGAGGAAGGGAACTAGACAAGCTAAAGCAATTAAAGGAGATGTATTAAAGAAAACTGGTATTAAGGAAAGTGAGTTGGAAGGACTTCAACTGAAAGCTCATCTTTCACCTATTGCAACTTCTTCTACAAGTGATATACCGACAGTATTCAAAAGGGTAGAAAGGAAAAGAAAACCCTCACCAGTACCCTCACCCACACCTAGGAGAACAAGGCAAAAGCAACAGGTAGTAAGGCCTCCAGTTAAGAATTTGACTGCGAAGAAGAAAAAGGTAAAACAAGACATTGCTCCACTAGATAAACTCCTTAGTAAAATAACAGAGGATGGGAAGTTGAAAAACATTAGCAAACTGTATAACACACTTTCCACTAATGATAGAGAAAGCATAGAAAATAGTGTAATCTTACACTTGCACATCTACAAGAAATGTTTGATGGAAATTGTTGATGAAATACCAACTGATCTCTATAGAAGACTTGAAGCTAGAAGGGTAGCTATTGTTGAGCTGGATAAGAAAATAAAAATTGAGAAATTACTTGTAGTTAGTCCAGTGAACTCACCTGAAGAGATTGATCAATTAATCAGTGAGGCCAATCGGATAGTATTTTCAACTGGTCACTCGCATGTAGCACTGATGGTAGGAAGAATTAATGAAATTTCAGAAGAGACTGCGGACCAATGGGACATATTCTTTGTTGAAAAGGAGAAACATGAAGAACTCAAAAGACCCAAGACTATCAGAGTATATCAAAAGGACAGGGATAAGGGGAAAGGTAAGGAAGGTGGACCTCCGAACCTAAAAATAACTGATAACTTACCCCCACCTCTTTCTGATACTCCATCGGTAGAAATCGTTGATAATCAACTAGCTACAAAGAGTATGGAGACTCCTCAAGAGGATACAAATCCTGAGTCTAAAGTTTTGTATACCATGAATATAGATACACAAGAGGTGAATATTATGGTAGATAAAGAGACCACTGAGGACAAGAAGAAAGATATGGCTACTGAGTCACCGACTGTAGATGTTGAGGTTGGAGTTAGTGATACTATAAATATAAGAATTGAAAAACCTACAGATACAGAGAAACCGGCAGAGGACACCACTAAGAAACCATCAGAAGCACCGGTAAATGAAACTGAAAAACAATCAGAGGTAAATACAGAGAAACTGGAAGTGCATATAGAGACTACATCTGAGAAACTGGCAGTTGAGAGCTCAAAGAAACCCTCTGAGACACATGTTGAGACACAGGTTGAGAAACAAGTTGAGATTCAGACAGAGACAGTACCACCGACAACAGCTAAAATGCCTAAACATTTGCTAGTAGAAATGAAAACGCAAACTGACCTACTAGAGGTCGAAACAAGCAAAGTTACTACTACAATGGATAGCACATAAATTGTGAAGACAGTTGGGTAGACATCTGGTACTTCAATGACAAAATTCAGACCAATGAATGTGATAGAGGTCTTATTAGATTCTATTAAGAAGATCACTGAATGTAATGCACAAGCCTATAAGGCTATCGATGACACAATTCCTATTCTTAAATTGTTAGCAGCCAAGTGCATTGTAGGAAGTAAAGATTCTTTAGGTCAACTAGACAAATTGTCTAAATACATCACCGGTAACATTTTGACAATTGATTAGATAAATGAGGACACATTCAGAGAGAGAATGATTAAGGAGAAAGACAAATTCTTTGAGGAAATAGTAAATAAGAATAAGGAGAAAATGGAAACCTTATTACTGGCACTAGGAGAAACAATTTTGGATTTCAAGAAACTGTACAGAGACACCTGCAAAACTAATATTTTGATAGAGAACATAGATTCAGAGATCAGCAAAGCTCAAGAAGACATTAACAATATTGTTGATAATTTATTAGGATCATCATATTCATTTTTGGAAATTGATAAGAACATTGTAGATCTTGAAGAGAAAATTGAGAAGTTGGAAAAAGACAAAGAGAAGATAAAGGATAAGGCAAAGAACTTAAAATGCAAACTAGGTCCTAAACTAGATTACCTCATTTATTTGAGAAAAGAAATTTCTGAGGCTCTGGTTCCTGGACTTAAAACATCGAAAGAGAAAATGCACATACTAACTGGTACAGTTCAGAGAACAGAAGCAGCATTACAGGATAGAAAAAGACTCAGCAACAGTCAGAACTTGGTATTGGCAGATCTTTTCCAGATTGTAACCTCCCGATTACAAGGATCTAGGCAGGAACCACACTCCACTGATAGTGAATGACAAACTTTGTCATTGATGTCAAAGGGGGAGTAGTGGAAATGAGAAAAATGATCAGAACAAAGATATCATCAGCTTAGGGGGAGCATACATTTTTGACAACACAATTTTGGTAAGACAATTTTGGCAGATTCTTTTTAGACAATAGTTTTGGACACTTTTTTTTTTTTCTCATGAGTGTTGCCATCAATGCCAAAGGGGGAGATTTTTGGCAAATGCACACTCCAATGAGAAATTGTAGGTCATTGAAGGTATTGTCATTGATGGCAACCTTGCAATCCTATGATACCGACAAGCACCGGCACCGGCAGACTCAACACCGGCACATAGATCACTGGCACCAAAAGATTGATCACCGGCACCATGGCCAACAAGAAATTTGTTTAAATGTAATTTGTATTTAATTGTAAAATCTTTTGTAAGATGACTTGGCAGATTGTAATATGACTCATATATGTATGAGATCATTGTATATCATTTAGAAAGAAATAGATGGAAGGATTAATGCAGACCTAATATGCGAGTTGTAAGGCAGATATTGGATAAAGGTTATGTATGCAGTAGAGCTTAAACCGGTACTGAATCTATCATAGTAGATGTTGATCTAAAGCAGTACAAGATATTAGATTTATATAATCCATTTTTGTAAGTCAGTGTGACTTCTTTTTTGTAATTGAGCAATGAGCTCTAGGCACTTGGCCTTCCTGCATGTGCGTGCTCCTATTGTAAGCAGCAATATTCTCTTATTGGCTAGTAAGTGAATATTGTGGGTCACAAATCCCACCAAGGTTTTTCCCACACCGGATTTCCTCATTAAAAATATTGTGTGATGGTGTGTCTCTTATGTTGTAATTATTGCTCTTATTTACTGCATTATTTTTGGTTTACTGGTACACGGTTTTGATATGCTTTTCATGTTATAATTCAAATAAATTATTATACCGGTTAGATACTGATTCACTCCCCCCTCTCATTATCTTTGGGAATCCTAACAAGAATTGGGTTTGTATAAGAGGTTTAAGACCTTTGGCATTGAGCTTAAGTGAAACTGCACTCAGACATAGGAGATATTATTCTTCTAGTTCATTCTTATTTCCAAATTTTAGTCTAAATATTTTTGTAGTCAGTGAGGCTCCTTTGTGATGAGCACTGTGCTCTAGGTTGTTGGCCTTTCTGCATGTGCAAACCCCTTATTGTAATCACATAGTTATTGCAAATGTATCATCTAATTGTGGATAGGGTTTCCCATTGTGGTTTTTCCCTTTACTGGGTTTTCCATGCACAAATCTTGTTGTTATGTGTTGTGGATGCATAGTATCTGGTTTATGATTTATGTTTGTGCTTAATTGATATATCTGCTATTCTAGTATTTGGTTTATGAATTTTAGTAAAAGATTTTGTGTGCTTAAAGTTTCATAATTTGTTAACAACTGATTCACTCCCCCCCCTCTCATTTGTTCACCGGTTATCCTAACAATTGGTATTAGGGCTTGGTCCTCTCTACAGAAGCTTAATTTCTTGAGGAAGATCCTATAGCAAGTAATCATTCAATTTAAATTGTTTATCAAAACGATAACCCTAGGCTTGAAGGAACAAATAACAGAGTATGGAAGCTTTGGATGGAGACTCATCTGAGATGTCTTAGCAAGGAGATTTCAGAGATTGTTGAGAAACGCTATACTCCTTATAATCCGACATCTAGCAACCCTCCTCCAGCAGACTTGGATCAAAACATTCAAAATGACTTTAGAGCTAGAGAAGCCCTTTCGAGCACCATTTTGGATCAATAGGTAATAGAATTAATAGACAAATCATCTGCAAATGCTATATGGGATAAGTTGGAGACTTTGAATGAAGGTGACCCTACTATAAAATTTGCTAAACATGATGGTTACCGGGTGAGGTATGAGAACCTGGGAATGGAGGAAGATGAAAGACTTGTTGTTTTTATGGAAAGAGCTAATAAAATTATCTTGGGAATTCAATGTTGTGGTGGATCTTTGAGCCAAGATGAGAGTGTTTCTAATGTATTGATAGCTTTGCCACCGGCTTACAAAATGAAGGCTACTGCAATTAATGAGATGAGAACAATATCTAACACTTCTATCAATAGGGATACTTTTGTTGGAAATTTATCTGCTTTTGAGCTTGAAGAATTCAGTCCTCAAGGAGCTGCAAAGATAGATTCTGCATTCAATTCATCTACATCATCAATCGGAAAGAGTGATTGGAAAGCATTATATGTGAGGGAACTAGAGGATATGAAGAAAGAAGATGAAGAGCTTGAGGAAATTGAAGCCCTATTTTCTTAAAGGGTACCTAAAGGTTTGACAGGAAGTAAGTATGAAGGAAAATCACCTTTCAAATATTTTGCATGTAATAAGATAGGTCATTTTGCATCTAGATGTTCTGAGAGGAATTCAATATTTGAAGAGAAAGATAGAAGATATTTTAAGCCAAACCATGAATATCATAACAAGCATAAGTACAGGAGGAACAAAGACAAATCATTCTACTATGCAGATGAGGAAGGTATAACTGATGATTCTGATGATGAACTAGCAAAAGATTCAGCTAGTGGATCCGGAAATGGAAAGGAATGGGTATTCTTAGCTATTTGGGAAGATGCTTCGGAACCTTTCATTCAAAATGAAGAGAAGGCGGCCCTTATTCTTAATTTGTAGACAAGGATGAATGGGTGATAGACAGTGGTTGTTCACATCATATGACTAGAGATAAAAGGAAGTTTCTATCTTTGCAAGAATTTGATGGTGGTTTGGTCAGATTTGGAGATGACAAAGCATGCATGATCAGAGGAAGAGGAACTATATCATTGGATGGTAAGCATAACACTGATAATGCTTATTAGGTAGAAGGTTTAAGGCATAGTATTTTGAGTGTAGTATAGTTGGTGGATAAGGGATTTCAATTACAGTTCAAGGATAGAAAATAAAAAATCTTCAATAGATCTGGATTGGAGATTGCAACCGGTACTCAAACTAGAGGTAAAATCTTTCATTTGAACTCCGGTGAGAAGACGTGTTTGATTGCACATATTGATGAGAGTTGGCTATGGCATAAGAGATTGTGTCATGTGAATTTTGATTGCATTATAAATATCAGTTCCACTAAGGCAGTTAGAGATATACCTAAGATTGTAAAGCCTCATAATCTGGTATGTAAGGAATGTCAAATGGGAAAGCAAGTCAGAACTTCTTTTAAGAGTATACAAGACAAATCTGATGATATTCTTGATCTTATTCATACTAATTTGTGTGGTCTTGCTAGAATAATAAGTTCTTAGTGTGATAGATATTTTATGATAATCATTGATGACTATTCTAGAATGATGTGGGTTACTTTTCTAAGGGAGAAATATAAATCCTTTGAAAAATTCAAGATCTTTAAAGCTATGGTTGAGACAAAGATAGGGTTGAAGATCAAATGCTTAAGGTCTGATCAGGGTGGTGAATTCACATCCGGTGAATTTACCAGTTATTGTGAGAAACATGTCATAAGGAGACAGCTGTCTGCATCCTAGACACCTGAGCATAATGGTGTTATGGAAAGAAAGAATGTAACTATCCTGGATGCAGCTATATCTATGATGATGGAAGAAAATTTTCCTCATATATATTGGAGAGAAGCTATGAGCATAATGATATACATATTCAATAGAGTTCATATCAAAGGAGACACTGATAAGACACCTACTCTTAAGTACTTTAGAATCTTTGGTAGTAAATGCTATATCAAAAGACATGATTCTATTAGAAACTTTGATCCTAGATGTGATGAAGGAATATTTCTTGGTTATTCAAATGAAAGAAAAGAATATAGATGTTATTAAAAAATATTGTAGAGAATTGTGGAGAGTGCTAATGTCAAGGTGGATGAGAGTACAAAGGTCAAATCAGAACTTATGAAAGAGAACCAGAAGTGGAAATGATCAATAACTGAACCGGTAACACCTGTACTAGAATAGAATGTTGAACCAGTTACCCCGACAGTATCAAAAAATTAAATAGTAACTAAAGATCAGAGTAGAGAAACGGAAAGTCAAAAGACTCTTAGGTATGTAAGGTTCAATCATTTAGAAGATCAGATCATTGGAGCCAAGAGAAAATGAGTGATGACAAGGAGAAGGTTGGCAGCTGAAGAGGTATGCTTAATTTCTCAATTTGAATTGGGATCAGTAGTTGAAGCATGTAAGGATGAATGTTGGATGAAAGATATGGAAGAGGAATTGGATCAGATAGAAAAGACCAACACGTGGACTTTAGTTCCCCAACCTAAAAATAAGAATGTTATTGGAACTCAATGGGTTTTTAGGAATAAATTGAATGAAGATGGACAAGTTGTGAGGAACAAGGTTAGATTGGTCTGCAAAGGATATTCTCAGAAGGAAGGAATTGATTATGATGAAACTTTTTCTTCGGTTGCTAGGATTGAAGCTGTGATATTATTCCTTTCTTATGCTGCCCATAAGAAATACAAGGTTTTATCGGATGGATGTTAAGTATGCATTTCTAAATGGAGATCCTAAAGAGGAAGTCTACATTGAGAAGCCTGATGGATTTTCACTTTCAGATGACAATAACATGGTTTGTAGATTCAGGAAAGCTTTATATGGATTGAAGCAAGCCCCTAGAGCTTGGTATGCTAGATTGGACAAATATATTTTAAAGCTTGGTTTCACTAAAGGTAATGTTGATAGTAACTTGTATTATAAGATCACTAATGATGTCATATTGATTGTTGAGGTCTTTGTGGATGATGTCATTTTTGGAGGTGAAGAAAAGTTATATATGGAATTATTTGATAATATGAAGAATGAATTTGAGATGTCTATGATTGGAGAAATGAGATTTTTCTTAGGTTTGTAGATTACTCAGATTGATAAAGGTATTTTCATCTGTCAAACTAAGTATTCTAGAGAGTTGTTGAAGAAATTTGGTATAGAAAATTCTAAACTAGTTGGCACTCCTATGGTTACAAGTGATAAATTGACAAAGAAATATGTATCAACTCTAGTAAATCCTACAAGGTATAAATCTATGATTGAAGGTCTGTTCTATTTGACTCAAACTAGACTAGATATAATGAATGCATCTTGTATTGTATCAAGATATCAGAGTGATCCTAGAGAGAATCATGAGAGTGAAGTGAAAAGGATTTTCATACATTTACAAGGAACATTTGAATATGGTTTGTGGTATCCTAAAGGTGACGACTTTACACTATGTGCATATATAGATGCAGATTGGGCTGGAGATATAGATGACCGGAAAAGCACATACAGTGGAGCTTTCTTTCTTGGAAAGAAACTTGTTTCATGGATCAACAATAAATAGTTGTCTACATATTTATCTATTGTTGAAGCTGAGTATGTTGTTGCTGCTACTAGTTGTACGCAAGTTCTATGGATGAAGAAAATGTTTAAAGATATAAGGGTAGATTGTAATAAATCGGTAGTTATTCACTGTGATAACTTTGCTGCTATTGACATATCAAAGAATCTAGTATTTCTTTCTAAGACAAAGCACATATCAATCAAGTATAACTTTTTGAAGGAAAAGGTGGAAGCAATTAAAGTTAGATTGGTTTATGTGAACACTAAAGAGCAGATTGCAAATATCTTCACTGAACCTTTGCCCAAGGAATCATTTGAGTACTTTAGAGACAAATTGGGGGTCTTTGCCCCTCTAGTTGAGACTTAAGTGATCTTGATTGGCATTAGTTTGGTATGCATTATCACAACTATCATTCATTCCAAATTGATGAGTTGGTGCTACTACTTGGGG